>NW_019174408.1:115000-127872 GCF_002260705.1 Seriola dumerili
TCTACACACTGATTGTTATTTTTTACTTTCCCTACTCCTTCATAATTCTGACCCCTCTCACCCCATCAGCTCTCGTCCATGCCTGTCTCCACTCGTCTTTCAATCTCCAACTCTCACTCTTCCCACTCTACCCTTTTCGCTCTCCATCTAGATCCCCTTCATAGCTGTACCACCTTCTCCCTCCCCTCCCTGCCTCCAGTCCCCACTCCCCCTCCTCCCTCCCTCCCTCCCTCCCCACCACCTCCCCACCTCCTCCCCTGTTTCCCTTCCTGCACAGCCGTCACTCTGAATTATTTTCAATGAGCTCCTTTATAGCGGGCACCAGATCTCAGCTCCAACTCATCACTGAGCACAGGGCTGGGGGGACGCGCTCTGCATTTCGATCAGCTCTGAGCCTCCACTTTGCTATTAACCCCTTTCACACTAAACCCCACCACCACCACCACCCTCCTCTTCACCCCCCTCCTCTTTCTACACCTTAGCTCACTCATTTCTCTACCCATGTTTGTGGTCTCACCTCTCTACCTTCATCTCTCAACCTGATTTTTTTTTCTTTTCTTTTTTTTTTAACTCACAATTTTCCATAAAGTCTTTCTTCTCAGTGTCTACACACTCCACACACACTCTTGTCTCTTAATTCAGCTACTTTATCTGCATGATTTTGCTTCTGAAACAAGAGCAACAACAACAACAACAACAACAACAACGCCAAAGAGGAATTTTTATCATCTGCAGGTTTATACTCGAAACAAACTGAGCTGATAAAAATGTAGGAGTCTGAATAATTTTATAAAGTTGCACTGTGATAAATCCATACCTGTAATAATAGTATGGGGATGTGCACTACTCTAAATTATATGGCAACATCACATCTCATGTACAATTTATGTAAATCATTTAAAAAGGCAGTACGAGGGTGTATCATTCATCAGTGTTCTCCACACACTGAGTCCATCTGAAGTGAGTATGACAGACAGTCGTTTTGTTGTGGCCTGGCTGCATTTAAATTCAAGAGATGGTCGTGTGTGTGTGTGTGTGTGTGTGTGTGTGTGTGTGTTTCTAATAAAATGCTCTCTGATAAGCATTCACTGGTGTTTTTGCAGATCTGTTTTTTTTAGCAGTGTTAGCAGTGACCAGGTGACTGAGTCCCTGTTGGTCTGTTTGCAGTAAAACATTAATGAATTTTAAGAAGATCGTCTTAATTTATGAATAACTACAATTACTGCCGAGTGGTTGTATCCCGCCGCCAAACAGTCAAGTTGCAGGGAATCTCCCCTTCTGTTCCTGAGTTACAGTGAGTGTTGAATAATGTCCAGAAGAGTTTTTGTGAGAATGTCCTCCTGTAAAAAAAAAAAAATGAGCACATAGGTCGTCTGTGCAGCAGCTAATTATGACCCATAGTTAGGTTTTGTTGCTAGGCGACATCTAGTGGTCGTAGTAATTATGACAGTATAAATTGAGACAGAGTCCACGGCAGGAGGAGTGTGTGGTGCAGGGATGAATTTGACAGAGGAAGAGTGGTGTTCGATTCCCATGTGAAACCAGCAGTTTATGTCGTAACCATGACAACAAAGATCATCTAATGTTGAGGAAGAGCTAATTTTAACCCAAATCACCGTCTCTTCATAAACCAAACCAAATAGTTATAGTGCCTGAACCTAACTGTATCAGAGGGTTGAACAACCTGTATTGTTGTTCAGGTTGGAGGAGGAGTTGTTGGGTTTTGCAGAACATTGTGATGTCACAGTGATGTTTGACCTTTGAACCTTTGGATATAAAATGTCATCACTTCACTGTTAAATTGTGTCATAATTAGCTGATGAATTTTTGCATTATGGCCAAAAACGTGTTGTGTGAGGTCACAATGATGTTGACCTTTGACCTCCAAATCCTAATCAGTTCATCCTTGAGTCCACATGAACGTTTGTGCCAAATTTGAAGAAATTCATGAGACAGACAGACACCAAAAATATAATTCCTGCGGCCGGGGCATGAAACAAACAAACAATCAAAAAATAGTAAAAATAATTGTTGGTTTGTATGAAGAACTTAGTAAGGAAATTTAACATTGTAAATTGTTTTGGTGGGTTGTTATCAGCACCAAATCACATCAGTGTTGTTACTGAAAGTAAAATTGAATGATATCCCAGCTTCATGTTTAGAAAATAGTCTAAAGAAAATAGTTCCTGTCATTTCAGAATACCTGATGCCTGCTGTGAGAGCTAAGACACTAAAAGCAGAGAGCTGAAGAGACACGTTGTCTCAAAATAAAAAAGAGGAAAAACTAAATTTGTGTGTGATGAAAATAATTTGTCAATAATAATGTAAAATAATCCTCAGGTACAAAAAAGATTCACAAAATAATTCAACAAATTTATATTTCCTAAAAAGGCATTTCAGGACTCCTAACCCACTTTTGAAACTGAGCTGCAGGGGTTGTAGAAAAGCAACAACAACAACAACAACAGGTAGCAGGATGGAAAGTGAGGGTATATTAAAGGGGCATTTCATCATTTTATTATTGCACTTCCAACTTCCTTAAAGTTGAGAGATTAAAGAATAACAGTCAGAACTGTGAGGCCCCGAACAAGCCTCAAATAAAGGCACAGCTCTGTGGAACCAATGCTGGACATGCCTCCTTATGCATCAGTGAAAATGATAAACCTCAGTCCTCAAGGGGGTGATATAGAGATATGGATGTGAGAAGATGGGATGTGTGACTGTTGAAGGGCAAAGAATTTATTTCTCTTGTTCAACCAATGCATTTTGATAAGGAGAAATACTTCCAGTGTTTTAGGGTGACGTGCAGTAAATATGGCGATCCACTGGAGCGTGTCAGGCCCTACATCAGAACCAGACTCCCATCCTTGACTTCGGAGCGCTGGAGTGGTCACTAAGACCGAAATTAAATTTAATTAAATTCTGAGCTAAAATCTGATTTAAATTCTTTATATTCTTATCAAAGTTGGACTTTGTGGTTTGGTGCACAGAGCCACCCGAGGAATTTAAGAATGACCAGATATCCAAGTGCGTGACATCCTTCCACTCACGTGCACAAACCTGTCATGTAGTTGTTTCCATTTTTTCTTTTTTTTTGCAGTTATTTTTTTGGCTTTATTGCAATAGAGACGGTGAGACAGAGCGACAGGAGAGTCGGGGAAGAGAGAGAAGGGATGACGTGCAGCAAAGGGCCTGAGTTGGTTTCAAACCCACGGCCGCTGTGGTAAGGACTGAGGTCAGATGGTCTGTGCTGTGAGCCACCGGGCGAGTTTAGAGCTGCTGAAATTTGACCGACTGCCGGTGCTGGACATTCAAACATTTCCAGCTGACTGCTTTCTTTATAAAACTTCATAAATATCACCTTTAACCAGATGACAGGTTTTAGTAATCGGACGTTTGGATCTTAAGTTATTAGAGAAACAAGCTGAACAAAAAGCTGTTTACGAATGAGGACAGCAGCTAATTCCCCACGTCATCAAACTCCGTCTTGTGCTGTTGTTTTGATTGAAAGAACCCTAGTTGCAATAAAAGTGCGTTGGACTTTATTGTTACAATCTTTACTTCAAATTAAGCAAAAACCAAAAAAAACAACAACAACTCAAACGTGTTTCATGATAGAAAACTTCAGCTCACATCGCTGACGACACCGGCTGACCACAGGTGTAACCGGGCAGGTTTAAGTAGTTGGTGGCTGATTTAGGAGGAAATTACATGCAGGTGTTGCTGGTTCTAAAGGTTGAAAGTTAAAAGGCATCTGTTGGACGGGTGGAGAGAGACGAGGACCGAGGGTTTCAGAGAAATGGGCAAGAAAAGAACGAGTCTTTAAACAAGGAGTGAAACTTTAAATGCAAAGGAACCAATGCCACGTCACCTGCAAACATTAGAAGTGAACAATAACAGCGACTAAATGAAAGTGCATGAGCCAGTGCATTGAAAGCATTTGAAAGGTGTAGAAATATGGTACCAACAGATTCTACTGTCAAGTGCTGTTGAGATTTTGTCTGTTCGGCGGAGCAAAGGTGGAACGGCTTAAATGGGATCAATACTGATGTGTGTAAAGAATAGAGTTGTATTTCAGGTGAATGAGCTTTTATACACAGTTTTCTAGTATTTTAGAGAAACATGGTTTGAAAAATAACAGAGGTTTACTTTTATTGTGAAGGCGTTTGACTGTGGAAATTTCTTTATTTCTTTATAAACCGAAGTACGAGTACTTGTGTGTGAGGATATTCTGACACTATTTCCATCGCTGCTATTTCCAAGCCACAAATAATTTTCTGTCCTGCTCCCACCTCTCTCTCTCTCTCTCTCTCTCTCTCTGCAATCTCCACACTCAGTCCGCCTGCTGTGGGACAAACCTGTCCCAGCACATCCTCCCAGCAGAGCAGTAAACACGTCCCTGTTTCCTGCCTGATGATGCTCTGCAGAGATGTGGATACATATCACTCTCTCCCTCGACTCCATTGAAGTTTTTTTTTTAACATTTTGTGAGGGAGAAATTGAGTGTGATGCCTGAAAATGTGATGAAATCGAGATATTATTTTTCCACGGGCTGAATGTAGAACACGAGGAGTAACTCTGAGCTCAGAGTTATTCCTGGGAATGCTGCTTCTGTAGCGCTTGGCCACCAATAAGAATTCCTCTGTGAATGGCTGCCGCTTAACTGGACCCTGATAGAACCAGTGTTAATCGCTCCGTCTGTCATCCCGGCGCTCCGAGGCAAGATTAAACTGTGGTGTAAAAGCAAAGTCAGGAAAACCCCTAAAAAGACTCTCCGTCTCACTCCCGCTGACAGCTCGGAGGCACGTGCCGACCACGAGGCGTATCCGTTATCGCGGAAATTTATCTTCAAGACTTCACGATTGGTGAACGGCAGCAATGACCCATCGCCGGTTCTTGCTTTGCTATTCGCACATTTTATGTAGCGGTCCACAGGAATGTAGGACAGAGGCGGGAGATATCTTTTCGGCAGGAGTGAGCCGCCATTGTTAAGAATAACGTCTGTCGCCTACAGGAATGATTTGTCATCTGCAGAGAGTTCAGGTTTGGTGGCAGTCACTCCCTTTTTCAAGTTGGAAAAGCCTGTTTGTTTGAAGATCACTTGACTGTGCTGAATCAATTAAGTCATCCATGGCTAATCCAAGAAGAGTGTGAGGAATTGATTTGGGGACGCAGCCAAGTGATGGGTTTGACAGTGGCATTGTTTATCCTATATGTGCCGGGCCTTGATGTGCTGAGTACGATACAGCTGTTAAGTCAGGACCAGAGAGAGAGAGGGAGAGAGAGAGGGAGGGAGAGAGGGAGAGAGAGAGAGAGCAGCGTGCACGTACAATAAGCAAGTCACAAGTTTGAATGTAAGATTATTAATCAGGCAAATTAATGACAATTTGATTAATTCTGATTAATGCTGTTTTCATTTTTCAAACTGTACATCGCTGTATTTTTAGCTGATTGTCTGATATTACCAGTTGTTTTTGTTTCTGCTGTTGTTGTCTCTTCTTAGACTCTACATCACAGTCAATACATTTCAATATAGTACTATTATTATTATTATTGCTCTACTTTCACATCTGTAGTGTGTTGTGGTTTTATGATAATGAAAAGTGACTGTTAATTACACTGTGCGTGTTTAATTGCACTCTACAAGAGTTGAAAATTAGCAACAGCTACAGACTCTCTACAACACACCAGTTCAATGCTCTGTATCGAAACTATGTTAAATTGCATCGTCCGTATAATCAAAGAACACATGGACAATATGGGACCTTGTTTTAAGTTTAATAACGCAGATTTAAATCATTTTCTAATCCTGTTCAGAAAATGTGCGATTAGATATTTTCCTCCAACCGTTCAGCCAGTAAACCTGGACTGCACGTTTAAATCTCACACCACCGCCTCCATGCTGTTTGGGTTGTCGGTGGCATCAGCCGATACAAACTCCTCTTCTCCTCCAGGTTTTCATTGTAAACTAAAATTTTTGATGAGAGCAAACATTTCAGTCGTTGCTGCGTCGTCTTCTCAATCAATAACCTGCGGTCGCTGTTAAAGAGTGGCATCTCATCACGCACTTCTCCAGACTGGGCCTTGCTTTGCTGCCTCTCTTTGTTATGGCAGCCTGATCAGTACTGAGCACCACTCACCTCAGCTCCACTCCACATGGAGGACCATCACTCCACACGCAGATTACTGTAATTGTTCCAACTTTGCTCTGTACCTGATAGAATACTACACCAGTCAATGACAGCACTCTCCGATGGAGGACTCGGGCCATTAGCACGCCTCAAATTGATTTCTGTCAGTGAGCACTCTATAATTATGCTGCACCTTGTCCTGCATCATATTTTGGTTGTGGGGAGAGCTGCTGCTTGGCTTTGTTGTCCCCGATCATCTGTCAAAGACACAGAATTGTGAGAATTTGTATTATCATCTGAGATATCAAAACTTTTCAACTGTAGAACAAACATTTTAAATTGTGGGTTTGACACACTAAAGGGAGGGAAAACAAAGGCTGATTTCAATCTGGAGGAATTCCTTATTTAACCCAGCACAAGTGATGTAATGTCGCCTCTGGCACTGGCTGCATTTACATACAAACTCATGATTCAGTAAGAAATAAATATAAATATAAAGAAGTGGAATACTCTGATTTTAGTGACCTGAGTGGAGCAGACAGAGTCCAGACTTAAACTCAACAAAGCATCAGTGGAGAGTGAAGATGACAGTCCACAGACTCTTCTCATCCAATCTGACAGAGCTTGAGAGGATCTGCCAGGAAGAATGAGATAAACTGACCAAACCCGGGTGTGAAAAGCTCGTAGAGACTTACCCAAGAACACTCAAAGCTGTAACTGCTGCCACAGGAGCTTCTACAAACTTCTGAAGACTTTTATAAATGAGAGATTTCAGTTTTTTTATTTTCAATCAATTAGAAAAACTTTTTAAAAACACATTTTCTCTTTTGTTATTGTGGGAGTGAAGACTGATTAGAAAAAGGGCAAATGTTTCTCCATTTCAAATTAAATCTACAACACAATTAAGTGCCAAAAGTGATGAGGTCTGAATACTGTGTGTCTTTCATTTTGCCTATTTAAACGCCTGCTCGCTACATGCTACATGCTACACGCTACATCGGCGTGTATGTGCAGCACATGTGCAGGTGGAACATGGCTACACGGATGCTCCACTCGAGAGGAACACAAAATACATATGAAAAATACCATACAGGTTGTTTTCTTTTTCCAGCCCCCTGATACGATCCATGAGAGTGTCTCCTGATATAGCGCTCCCTACAGGGGCAGGCGCACCAGACCTCAGTTGTCATGGTTACAATAATAAACACGTGTACCGACCTTCGTCACCGCAGTTACTACAGTAACAGTCACGGCTTGGTTAGGTTTAGGGAAAAGATCGTGATTTGGGTTAAAACAAGTAGCTCCTCAACATTAGACGATCTCTGTTGCCATGGTTACAACATAAACAGCTGGTTTCACACGGGGAATCGAACACCGCTCTCCTGTGTCACATTCATCCATCCACCACCACCTCCTCCTGACGTGGACTCTGTCTCTCTTTGTGCTACGTCACCGACACTTTTCCCTTTTGCTCCTGTCATTATTACTACGACCACTAGATGTCGCCTAGCAACAAAACCTAACTGTGATGTCATAACAACCTGCTGCACAGACGACCCGTGGGCTCGTTTTCTTACAGGAGGGCAGTCTCTATACTTTTTGTTCTGTTTCTTTAAAGTAGACGCGGCGTCTTTAGACGCTCTGACTCTTAAATGTAGAAACCGGGAATATTAAAGGAGCAGCACACGGAGCGACCCACTGAGGCGTCTGAATTTAGAATAATCCCTTCATCTGATTATTGGCCATAAATGGATTAGTGCACACAGTCTGAAGAATCCTCAGAGAGTCTATCAAGAAATGCTTTTTATATATGAACGATGTTTTACACCCAGTTTGTGTCTTTATTACAAAATTTACACACACACAGAGTGAATGTTTAGAGACAACACACACACTGACTGAGTGGTGTGTGTGTGTGTGTGTGTGTGTGTAGGGTGGGGGTGAGGGGGGGGGGTGTGGGAGTTTACTGTTACATCTTGCAGTTGAGGATTAGCGACATTTCAAAAAAAAAAAAAAAAAAAAAAAAGGCGCCGCTGCTGCAGAAATACACTTCAAAATTACTACTGTACAATGGAGGAAATTGTAGTTTAGACAAAAGGCAGAGAAAAATGAGCATTCTGTCAATAAAGGGAGTGGTAATTACAGTAGAAAGAGGCAACTATCGCATCTAATCCTACATCTCTAACCGACTGCCAAAATCCTCACTCTATCTCGCACAAACACACACACACATAAACACACACACACACACATAAACACAAAGCTTCTCTGCCTGTAATAACAGTTTACGGAGCAACATTGTACAGCCACATAATAGCCATGTTATAATTTGCTCTAACAACTCTAATTATGCCTCTTATTGATTCAGGCACACATTTTAATAGGAGCAGCCACACCTCTTGTATTACCAGCCATTGACGGTGTTCAATGGGCGAACATTTGAAGCTTCTCCTCCTCTTCATCCCGCATGGATGTGTCCCTGACAGTGTAATTCATCGCTCCAATTCTGGGGCCACTGTAAACATCGCACAACAACAGTCATTTTAGCACTAAGAGACCTTGTCTCCCCCTCCTCCCCCCATATACCCTCCCCCCACCACCACCACCACCACCCAACAGCAACAAGGAGACAGGGAGAGAGAGAGAGAGAGAGAGAGAGAGAGAGGCGAAAACAAAAGGTAAAGAAAGGCTAGTTTATTGTTGACTGTGCCGGAGTGGGTCAATCTCAGTGTTTTTCAGTGACAGCTCACCTCATTTTGTTTCTAATTGCGGTGGTGGATTTGGAGTCGAGGTTGCTGGAGAGGAGCAATTGTGCACGTCTCTCTCTCTCTCTCTCCCTCTTTCTCTCTCTGTGTCACTGTACATTCACTCCTTTCCTCTCTCTCTCTGCCGTGCTTTTCTTTATCTTCCTGCGCTTCATGTACAGTTAACATACAGCCTTCAAACTTTCAAAGTGCAATAAAGGCTCTTTCTCTCCGGTTGTTGACTGATGGAAAAATAAAATAAGTAAAAGTCTTTAAAAAAAAACACCAATGGAAAACCGCTACTACCCACTTCTCTCAACCACTTCGTTCAGCGTCCAAGTTCATTCCTTTGTACCGGGATCATGTGATTACAAGTCAGCCAACTCCGTGACAACTGAGCCGCAGATCAGATGCAGATGCAGGCCATGGAAAAAGCTAATAAGTGGACCTTGAGTTGAAATTGCTTTAATAAACTACAATAATCCCTTCGGAAACTAGATGATCTCAGGTCAGTTAGTTAAGGTTTATTAGTACTTTCCTGCAGCCGCTGCCATGAGTGAAAATGTGAACATTACCCCCAAAGTGCCGAGATATCTTTACGCTCCTCAAAATGGGTCCAATTTACACTTCCCGCTCAGCACTATTTTTATGTCCGGCCCTTGAGAAGACATTATTAGAGCTTTTATGCAAAGATTTGAAGAGACTTCGTTGTCAAAAATTCCTAATAAAACACTTGCTCTCGTGGTGAATTCACCATAACCACGCCGAGTACTTTGAAGGTGACCCGTGTTTTATCTGTGCTCATTCTTTTTTTCCTGCCGGTGCATTGAAAATGAGTTATGGCAGGGACGGGAGAGAGGGGGCGTGTGAAGGGCAGGGTTTTTTAAAGGGCCGGCGGAGGGAGGACAGCAGGTCTAAACAAATGAAAGGTTGAAGGGCAAAAGGCAGATGAAGGGAAGGGGAGGGTTTTAAAAACAGCGGAGGAGAGGTTCATAAACAGGCAGTGACACAGAGGAAGGTGGGAGAGTAAATAGAAGTGCAATGGATAACACTTAATGTGGACTGTAAGACGTAAAAAGGAAATTACAGTGAGTCATATTTACAGCATCAGTATCAAAACACGCGTAAATAAAAAAGAAATTCAGAATTGTTCAAAGAAAAAGTCTCTTCATTTCTTACAAATATATGTTGAAAGCATGCAGCAGATATAGCCTCTATATTTATATGTTTCCTTCCACATCATCCTTTACAATCAGTGAACAAAATGCTGCATATAATCAAACTACTAATATCAGTTGTTAATGTACAGTGGAAAGAAAAGGGAAGTGAACCCGACTTTTTCTATGTGAAACATCATGAAGTTCTACATCCGTCAGACACGATGAGGGAGGGTTGGCTTCCACCTGGAGATGTGTTGGTGTTCTCCGGATGAACAGAAGTCCAGTACTCACTCTTCTTTTAGCTCCTGAGATAAAAAAACTTTGTCTGCGTGATCAAAATCAAAACAACGAGCTGAAAGAGGCAAAAAGGCTCTGTAGAGTCTGGTGATCGTTCTTGGCCGGATCATCACTAATATAAAATATGAATTAGTGCTGCTTTAATTGTAGGTTTATCCTCAATGTTTCATAAAACAAACAAACAACGCACATTATTTGATGGTCGTGAGCCAGTAAAGGATTAAATTCCCAAACACTGGTTAAAATTTTCAGCCCAAATTTCTGTTAACAACTCACAATTTGACAAATGGCTGCAGCTTCTTGACTTTTTGCACTGCTGCCTTTGTTTTCCCCCTGGTCACGGAGCCGTGAGATTGTTTCAGCAGTGGCGAGGTGTTGTTCCTCCCTCCCCTCCCACTGGGTGGGAGCTTACCCAATAAATGCCAGCCAGCCCAGGTGTGAAGTGTGGCTTTGGCATGTTGTGCTGGCTAGCTTAAAAAGCCTGCTGTGTGTGCGTGTTCACTGACATGCGTGCGTATTTGTGTTTTCGGCGCCACTGTTCCTTGACAACTTGGTGGTGTTTTCGCTGTCTGCAGAGAAGTGTTGGAGGTCAGAGAAGCCAAGTGGAGGGAGTAAGAAAGAAGAGAGGGGGAGAAAGTGAGGAATACCAGTGAGTGCTTTTGTGTGTTTAGCACACACAACATCGGCGCACCGTTTAACAACAAGGCCACACATGCAGCTAGCATTTATTGTGTGATGTCACCAAAAACAAGTAAAAAGTTACTCTGAAGTGTAATGTGCAAGCTCAAGGCCAAAGATGAATCTGTACACACTCACACATCCACATATACCCTGCACTCCCAATATAAAAGCACTTATACACACACACACACACACACACACACACATTTCTTTGGGCCACAGGCAGGGAGAGGAGCCCCTGTTTAATTTTCAGCCTCCCTGTGAAGTTTGCAGAGGGTGCCAGGACTGATGACACGCAGGTATCATCACCAGCAGAGAGGATCAGTGGCAGCAGGAGTGGGTTTGCCCGGCACATCCACCCATCACAGCACCCTGCGGTCCGCTGTGACACCCAGAGACGCGACCCTGCGCCTGCGGCGTGCCCCCGAAAACACCCAGGACAGACTGAGATTGGACTGAGAGGCACCAGGGTGAGATGGAATGTGGTGGGGGGTGAGGTGTGGGGGAGGGCAGGGGAGCACAGGAGCAGAGGGTGATGGTGATGGGGAGGGCAATATGAAAGAGTGAGAAATGAGAGACACGAGAGTTAAGACAGACCAACGCCAGCTAACACAACAATAAAACCAACAGTTTCAATCTGAGTCGCTTTGAAAAACATGGAACTCATGAAGCTCATAATGAGGCTCAGACAGAACAACGACATACACTGAGAGGTGATATCAGTCTGTCTACTGGTGCACGTTTTATATCAGAATATACATCCAGGATGTGCCCCGCCTCTTGCACAACTGTTACCCGAGCTGCAATCACTCCCGCAACCCTCCTAAGGAAAAGCCGTGCAGCTGATGGATGTTTTAATGTCGGTGTTTTCTTCTTCTAAATTTTAAAAATGCAGTCCTAGGGTTAGGAAAAGAGGATGGTTTGGGTTACTACAACAACTGAGGTGACCTTCGACGTCACGGTTACAATAATAATGACTTCAGATTGATGTAGAGACTGCAGCGAGGTGAAACATGCAGTCAGTGAGACAGAGACAGAGAGAGGACTCTCTGGGATTACTGTCCCACCTGAACGTCCTGTCAGTAAATGCTTGTGCACTGTTGGACAAGCCATCCACCTCCTTGTTCCCATGGCCACCACATAACTTCCAATACAACATCTGGCAAGTTCTGTTAAAGTAGTACATCAGTGACTACATCAGAAGACTCGTTTCTTTCATTATCTCATTCGGCCGTGGCTGAACTCCGGCCAGCAGAGGGCCCAGCATCAGCACCACTGAGCTCCTGCCTGTCTGTCTGTCTGTCTGTCTGTCTGCCTGTCTGTCTGTCTGTCAGCGGGTGGATAAGTCCCCTCCCCTTCATCCTCACACCCCTGCCCACAACACCCATCTTTAATCCCACCACCCTGTCCCTCCCCCTTGAACTTTATCACCTATTAACTGCAGACCAAATAAATCCCACATGGAAAAAAGGAGGGGCTCGGCCATATAGCCCATATATATATATATATATATATATATACACACACACACACACACACACACACAGACACACTCCTCTCTTTCAGTCTATAGCCAGTGGGCTGGCACGTAGGTGCCCTTGCTGTATGACTTGATGGTGCAAAAAACAGTTATTTCCCACTACACGGCTTTTCAAATTGAGTCTTATCCACCATCACCATCACGACTCTCTCTCTCTCTCTCTCTCTCTCTCTCTGTCTCCTCTCCGACTTGCCAACCTTTCCACTCTACACCATCCATCCGCCACCTCCTTCTCCTTTACTCTCCTCATCTGCGACCCTTTTCCTTCAATTGTGCTGTCATCAGTTTTTCAGCTGGATTAGTCAGAGGGGGTGGGGGG
>NW_019174408.1:127897-231504 GCF_002260705.1 Seriola dumerili
AAGACTCCATTAAATATCCCACCTTTAACCAGACTGACAGGTTTTTTAAGCGGCACGTTTGGAAGCTTAATTATTAGAGAAACAAGACTAACACTAAACTGTTTACGACACTTATGAGTGAACAAGCAGCTAATTCCCCACGTTCTCATCAAACTCGCTCTCTGTGCTGCTTGTTTTAGACTAAAAGAACGCCTAATTTGCAATAAAAGTGCGTTTGGAGGTTTTATTGTTACAACTCTGTATGTCAAATTAAACAGAAAACAGAAAAAACAAACAACCAACAACTCAAACGCTGTTTCCTGATAGAAAACTTCAGCTCACGATCGCTGACGACACCGGCTGACCACAGGTGTAACCGGGCGTTTTAAGAGTTGGTGGCCCTGATTAGGAGGAAATTACAGCAGGTGTTTGCTGTTCCTAAACTGTTGGAAAGTTAAAAAGCATCTGTTGGACGGGTGAGAAAGACAGACCGAGGGTTTCAGAGAAATGGCGCAATAAAAACGAAGTCTTAAACAAGGAGTGAAACTTTAAATGCAAAGGAACCACAATGCCACTCAGCCTGCAAACATTAGAGTGAACAATAACAGCGACTAATGAAATGCATGAGGCCAGAGCCATTGAGATTGAAAGTGTAGAAATATATCCAGGTACCAAACAGATTCTACTGCTCCATAAAGTGCTGTTTGAATTTTGTCTGTTCGGCGGGCAAATGCTGGAACGCTTAAAATGGAATCAATTACTCATGTTGTGTAAAGATAAGAGTGTATTTCCAGGTGAAGAGCTTTTATACACAGTTTTCTAGTATTTTAGAGAGAGAGCATGTTGAAAAAATAACAGAGGTTACTTTTATTGTGAAGCGTTTGGACTGGTGAAATTTCTTTATTTCTTTTATAAACCGAGAGTACGAGTGACTTGTGTGTGAGGATATTTGACAACTATTCCATCGCTGTCTATTTTCAACCACAAATAAAATTTTCTGGTCCTGCTCCCACCTCTCTCTCTCTCTCTCTCTCTCTCTCTCTGCAATCTCCACAAACTCAGTCCGCCTGCTGTGGACAAAACCTGCCAGCACATCCTCCCAAGCGGAGAGCAGGTAAACACGTCCCTGTTTCCTGCTGATGATGCTCTGGCAGAGATGTTGAGATACATATCACTCTCTCCCTCGACTCCATTGAAGTTTTTTGTTTAACATTTTTGTAGGGAGAAATTGAGTGTGATGCCTGAAAATTTATGAAATCGAAGTATATTTTTCGACGGCTGGAATTTAGAACACGAGGCATTAACTCCTGACTCCCAGACTTATTCGTGGGAATGCTGCTTCTGTAGCGCTTGCCACCAATAAGAATTGCGCTCTGGTGAATGGCTCCGCTTAAACTGGACCCTGATAGAATCCAGTGTTAATCGCTCGTCTTTATCCCGGCGCTTCCGAGCAAGAATTAAACTGTGTTAAAAGCAAAGTCAGGAAACCCCTAAAAAAGACTCTCCGTCTCACTCCCGCTGGACAGCTCGGAGTGCACTTGCCGACACGAGCGTAATCCGTTATCGCGGGAAATTATCTTCAAGGACTTTCACGATTATGTGACGGCAGCAAAATGACCCATCGCGTTCTTGCTTTGCTATCGAACATTTTTATGTGAGCGGTCCACAGAATGTAGGACGAGGCGGAGATATTCTTTTCGCAGGAAGCCGCCATTGTTAAGAATAACGTTCTTGTCGCCTACAGGAATGAGTTTGTCATCTGCAGAGAGTTCAGGTTTGTGCCAGTCACTCCCTTTTTCAAGTTGGAAAGCCTGTTTTGTTTGAAGATTCACACTTGACTGGTGCCTGAATCAATTGAACTCCATGCTAATCCAAGGAAGAGTTGTGAGGAAGTGATTTGATGACGCAGCCAAGTGATAGGGTTTGACAGTGCATCTTTTCCTATATGGCCGCCCTTGATGTGCTGAGTACGATACAGCTGTTAGAACAGGACCAGAGACGAAAGGAGAGGAGAAGAGAGGAGGGAGAGAGGGAGAGACGAGATGAAGCAGTCGGTGCTACGTACATAAGCCAATCACAAGTTATTGAATGTTAAGCATATTAATCAGGCAAATTAATGACATTTGATTAATTCGCATTAATGCTGTTTTCATTTTTTCAAACTGTACATCGCTGTATTTTTAGCTGGATGTTGTCTCTTCATTAGACTCTACATCACAGTCAATACATTTCAATATATACTAATTATTATTATTATTGCTCTACTTTCACATCGTAGTGTGTTGTGGTTTTAATGATAAGGTAAAAATGACTGTATATTTACACTGTGCGTGTTAATTGCATCTACAAGGTTGAAAATTAGCAACAGCAAGACTCTCTACAACACACCAGTTCAAGGCTCTGATATCAAACTATGTTTAAATTGTCATCGTCCGGTTATAATAAAGAAAACACATGACACATATGGGACCTTGTTTTAGGTTTAATAACGCAAATTTAAATCATTTTCTAATCTGTTTCAGAAAATGTGCGATCTAGCATATTTTCCTCCAACCGTTCAGCCAGTAAATAAACCTTGGATGACGTTTAAATCTCACACCACCGCCTCCATGCTGTTTGGTTGTCGTCGTGGCCATCACGCCGGATACCAAACTCCTCTTGCTCCTCCAGGTTTTTCAGTAAATCTAAAAATTTTGACTGAACGAGCAGAACATTTCCAGGTCGTTGCCTGCTTTTCGTCTTCTCAATCTCAATAACCCGCCGCGTCGCTGATTAAAGAGTGGCATCTCATCACCGCACTTCTCCAGACTGGCCCTTGCTTTGCTGCCTCTCTTCTGTATATGGCAGCTCTGATCAGTAACTGAACCACTCACCTGCAGCTTCCACTCCCACATGGAGGCACCCATCACTCCACACGCAGATTACCTGTAATTGTTCCAACTTTCTCATGTACCTGATTAGAATACTTACAGCGCAGTGCACATGACAGCACTCGCCGACTAGAGGACTCGGCATTAGCACGCCTCACAATTGATTTCTGGTCAGTGAGCATCTATAAACTTATGCCTGCACCTTGCTCCTTGATCATATTTTGGTTGTGCGGAGAGCTCTTGCTTGCTTTGTTGTCCCCGATCATCTGTCAAAGACAACAGATTGTGAGAATTTGTATATCATCCTTGAGATACTCCAAAACTTTTTCAACTGGATAGAACAACATTTTTAAATTCGTAGGTTTGACACACTAAACGAGGGCAAAACAAAGGCTGATTTACATCTGGAGATATCCTTATTTAACCAGCACATAGTGATGTTAATGTCGCCTCTCGGCACTGCTTGCCCATTTACCATACAAACTCATGATTCAGTAGAAAATAAATATAAATATAAAGAAGTTGGAATACTTGACTTTTAAGTGACCTGAGTTGGAAGCAGACAGAGTCCAGACTTAATCAACAAAGCATCAGGTGAGAGTAAGATGACAGGTCCACAGACTCTTCTCATCCAATCTGACAGAGGCTTCGAGAGGATCTGTCCAGGAAGAATGAGATAATGACCAAACCGGGGTGTGAAAAGCTCGTTAAGAGACTTACCAAGAACACTCAAAGCTGTTAACTGCTGCCACAGGAGCTTCTACAAACTTCTGAAGACTTTTATAAATGAAGAGATTTCAGTTTTTTTATTTTCAATCAATTAGAAAAACTTTTTAAAAACACATTTCTCTTTTCTGTCTATTGTGGAGGAAGGGACTCTGTTAGAAAAAAAAGGCAACATGTTTCTCCATTGTTCAAATAAATCCTACAACACATTATGCCAAAGTGATGTAGTTGCGAATAAAACTGGATGTGGTCTTTCATTTTGCGTACTTAAACGCCCTGCTCGCTACATGCTACATGCTACGCTACATCGGCGTGTATGTGCCAGGCACATGTGCAGGTGGAACATGGCTTACATCGGATGCATCCACTCGAGAGGGAACACAAAAACTACATATTGAAAAATACCATTTACAGGTTGTTTTCTTATCCAGCCCCCTGTACGATCCATGAGAGTGTCTCCTGATATAGCCGCCTCCCTACAGGAGCAGGCCACCAGGACCTCAGTTGTCATGGTTAAACAATAGATTAAACACGTTAATGTAACCGCACCTTCGGTCACCGCAGCTTACTACAGTAACAGTACAGAGTTGGCTACGGTTGAGGAAAAGATCGTGATTGCTTAAACATGGCTCCTCAACATTAGATCCGATCTCTGTTCCCATTTACAACATCAAACAGCTTGGTTTCACACCGGGGAATCGAACATCCAGCTCTCCTGATGTCACATTCAGCCATCCACCACCACCTCGCTCCTGACGTGTGACTCCTGCTCTCCTCTTAGTGCTACGTCACCGACACTTTTCCCTTTTGCTCCTGTCATTATAACTACGGACCCACTAGATGTCGCCCTAGCGCAACCCAAGAGAGCCCTATCGTGATGTCATAACAACCTGCCTGCTCACAGGACGAATCAACTCTACTTCGTTCTTACTTACAGGATAGAGGGCATACTCGATACTGTTTCTGTCTTTATTTCTTTGCCTCGCACGCGCGCTCGTCTCAGACACGCTTCTGCCTAAATGCTAAAAACGGGAATATTAAAGGAGCAGCACAACGGAGCGACCACACTGAGGCGGTCTGAATTTAGAATAATCCCTCATACTTGATTAGTGTTCCATAAATGGATTAGTGCACACGTCTGAAGAATCCTCAGAGAGTCTAATCAAGAAATCTTTATTTTATATCACATGAACGATGTTTTACACCCAGTTTGTGTTCTTATTACCAAAAATTACACCACACACAGAGTGAATGTGTAGAACAACACACACACGACTGCAGCTGATTGGGTGTGTGGTGGTGTGTGTGTGCTGTTAGGTGGGGGTGAGGGCGTGGGGTGTAGCAGCTTACTGTTACATCTGCAGTTTGAGATAGCGACAATTCTCAAAGAAAAAAAAAAAAAAAAAGAACATAGTGTTGCCGCTGCTCAGTCGAAATACACTTCAAAATATATACGGAGGGGGACGTGAAGAGAAAAGTAGCCACACAGGAGGACAACAGGTGAAGCAGATGAGCCAAAATTGAGGTTTAGACAAAAGCAGAGAAAAAATGACGCATCTTCTGTCAAAAAGAGGAGTGCGTAATCTACAGTAGGAAAAGAGCAACTATCGGATCTAATCCTACATCCTAGACCGACTGCCCCAAAATCCTCACTCGTATCTCGCACAAACACACACACACATTATAACACACACACACACACATAAAACACAAACTTCTCTGCCTGTAATCGACAGTTTACGGTAAGCAACATTGTACAGCACATAATACCATGTTAATAATTTTGCTCAACAACTCCTAATTATGCTCTTTTATCATTCAGGACACACCATTTTAAAAAATAGAGCTAGCCACACTCTCTTGTATTTACCAGCCATGACGGACTGTTCAACTGGGCAAACATTTGAAGCCTCCTCTCATAACCATCATCATCCTCCGCTCTATACAAATCCCCCCGCATGATTGTTGTCCCTGACAGTGTAAGTTTCATCGCTCCAATTCTGGGGCCACTGTAAACATCGCACAAAACAACATCAATTTTAATAGCACTCTCAGAAGACCTTGTCTCTCCCCTCCTCCCCCCATATCACCCTACCACCACCACCACCACCACCCAAAACCAGCAACAAGGAGACAGGGAGAGAGAGAGAGATGAGAGAGAGAGAGAGGCAAAAACAAAAGGTAAAGACAGAAGGCTAGTTATTGGTTGACTGGTGACGCGAGTGGGTGAGATCTTCAGCTGTTTTCACCGTGGACCAAGTCTCACCTCATTCTTGTTTCTAATTGGGTGGGGATTTGGAGTCGAGCGTTGCTGATGAGAGGAGCAATTGTGACGGTACTCTCTCTCTCTCTCTCCCTCTTCTTCTCTCTCTCGTAGTCACTGTAACATTCACTCCTTTCCTCCTCTTCTCTCTCTGCCGTGCTTTTTCTTTATCTTCCTGCCGCTTCATGTTACAGCTAAAGCATACAGCCTTCAAACTTTCAATAGTGCAATTAAAGGGCTCTTTTCTCTCCGGTTGTTGACTGATGGAAAAAATAAAATAAGTAAAAGCTCTTTCAAAAAAAACACAAATGGGACAAACCGCTACTACCCACTTCTCTCAAACCACTTCGTTTCAGCGTCAAGTTTCCATTCCTTTTGTACGGGATCATGGTGAATTACAAGTCAGGCCAAACTCCGTGACCAACTGAGCCCAGATCAGATTGCAGATTGCAGGCCATGAAAAAAGCTGAATAGTGGACCTGAGTTTGAAATTGGCTTTAATAAACTACCAATAATCCCTTCCGGAAACTAGATGAGTCTCAGCCCGTCAGTTAAGTTAAGTTATTAGTACTTTCCTGCCAGCCGCTGTCCATGAGTTGAAAATGTGACATTACCCCAAAGTGGCCGAGATATTCTTTTCGCGTCCTCAAAATGGCGTCCATCTTACACTTCCGCCTCAGCACTATTTTTATGTCCGGCCCTCGAGAAGCAATTATAGAGCTTTATTGCAACAGATTTTGAAGAGACTTCGTTGTCAAATAATTTCCTAATAAGAACACTTAGCTCTCGTGGTGAATTTCACCATTAACACGCGAGACTTTGAAGGTGACCCGTGTTATCTGTGGGGCTCTTAAATCTGCTGTCATTCTTTTTTCCTGCCGGTGCATTGAAAATGAGTATTGCAGGGACGGAGGAGAGGGGCTCCGTGTGAAGGCAGGCGTTTTTTAAGGCCGGCGGAGGAGACAGCAGGCTCTAAACAAATGAAAGGTTGAAGGGCAAAAGGCAGATGAAGCGGAAGGGGGAGAGGTTTTAAAAACATGCGAGGAGAGCGTTTCATAAAGACAGGCCAGTGACACAGAGGAAGTGCCGCAGAGTAAATAGAAGTTGCACAGTGATAACACTAATGTGCGACGTAAAGACGTAAAAAGAAATTACAGCTGAGTCATATCTTTACAGCGTCCAGTATCACACAAACACGGTAAATAAAAAAAAGAAATTTCCAGAATTGCTTCAAAGAAAAAGTTCTCCTGCATTTTCTTACAAATATATGTTGAAAGCCATGCAGCAAGATATAGCCTCTATATGTTATATGTTTCCTTCCAACTCATCTTTACAATCATGTGAACAAAATGCTGCATATAATCAAACTACTAATATCCAGTTGTTAATGTACAGTGGAAGAAAAGGGAAGATGAACCCGACTCTTTTCCTCATGTGAAACATCATGACATTCTACATCCGCTCAGACACGATGAGTGGAGGGTTGGCCTTCCACCTGGAGATGTGTTGCGTGTTCTCCCGGCACATGAACCAGAGTCCCATACTCACTTCTTCTTTTAAGTCTCCTGAGTCATACGAAAAAAAACTTTTCTCGGTCAAAAATCAAAACAACGAGCTGAAAGAGCAAAAGGCTTCTGTAGAAGTCTAGCGTGATCGTTCTGGCCGCCGCATCATCACTAATATAAAATATGAATTTAGTGCTGCTCTTGAATTGTAGGGTTTATCCTCAATGTTTCATAAAACAAACAAACAACGCACATTATTATGTCGTGAGCCAGTAAAAGGATTAAATTCCCAAACCACTGCGTTAAAATTTTCAGCCCAAATGTTCTTTAACAACTCACAATTGAACAAATGGCTGCAGCTTCTTGACTTTTTGCACTGCTGCCTTTGTTTTCCCCCTGGTCACGGAGCCGTGGAGATTGTTTGTCTAGCAGTGGCGAGGTGTTGTTCCTCCCTCCCCTCCCACTGCGGTGGAGCTTACCCAAAAATTGCCTAGCCACCCAGGTGTTGAATGTGGCTTGTGGCATGTTGTGCTGGCTAGACCTTAAAAAGCCCTTGCTGTGTGTGCGTGTTCACTGACATGCGTGCGGTATTTGTGTTTTCGGCGCCACTGTTCCTTGACAACTTGCTGTGTGTTTTCGCTGTCTGCAGAGAAGTGTTGGAGGTCAGAGAAGCCAAAGATGGAGGAGTTAGAAAAGAGAGAGGAGGAGAGAGAAGTTGAGGAATACCAGTGAGTGCTTTGTGTGTTTAGCACACACAACATTCGGCGACACCGTTTAACAACCAAGCCACACATGCAGCTTAGCCATTTATTGGTGATGCACCCAAAACAAGAAAAAGTTACTCTGAAGTGTAATGTGCAAGCTTCAAAGGCCTAAAGTAACTGTACAATCTGCTGATCTATACCCGTCTTATTATTTCGATCGACACATCCGACCACTATACCCTGCGCAACTCCCATATAAGAAAGACACTATTACCACACAACACACACACACCACACACACACACACACACACACATTTTCTTTTGGGCCACAGCAGGAGAGGAGTCCCTGTTTAATTCAGACCTCCCTCTGGTGAAGTTTGCAAAAGGGGTTGCCGAGACTGATGACACGGCAGGCTATCAATCACCAGGCACGAGCAGGGATCAGTGGGCAGCAGGAGTGGTGATTGCCCCATGCACCATCCACCCTCACACGCACCCTGCGGTCCGTCTCTGTCGACACCCAGAGACGCGACCCTCGCGGCCTGCGCGCGTGCCCCACGAAAATACACCCAGGAAGACTGAGATTGGACTGAGAGGCACCAGGGTGAGATGAATCTGAGTGTGGGGTGAGGCTGTGGGGGGGGCAGGGCGGAAGCACAGCGAGCAGAGGCGCTGTGATCAGGTATGAGACCCGAGCGCAATTATGAAGCAAGATTGAGCAAATTGAGAGACACGAAAGTTAACGTACAGCAGACCAACGCCAGCCTAACACAACAATAAAGAGCGCGAATATATTTCCATATCTGAGTCGCCTCTTGTAAAAACATGGAACTCCATGAAAGCGTCATAGCAGGGCTCAGACAGTTACTACACCAACATTATCACCCTGAGTTGTTGATTACACTCAGCCTGTGACTCTCAACCTGTGTGCCCTATAATACTCAGAACTTTCATAACCACTCCAGCCCATCATGCTAGCTCCTCAGCCTCTTGCACAACTGGTACCCGAAGCTGCACCATCGACATCCCTCTCTCAAGCGAAACCCCGTCGCGCTCACGCACTGCAGATCTTTAGAGAGTGGCTCAAAGCGCGTGCTCTAATTCTTCTATCTCGCTACAACTTTTCACCAAACTGCAGTCCTAGGCGATTCAGAGAGAAAGAGCGCCAAACTGCGTTAGTAGATGTCCACTACGTACCATCTGACCACACGCTACCTTCCGCACACCTACAGCGTAAATGACCCTTCAGAACTTAATGCTAGGACTTGCACTCGAAGGCTGAAAACACCCTCTCGACACATCCAGTGCAAGACAGACGCACAACGACAGGACTCGGATTAAACTGCCCCCACCTGACACCCCCGTCCTCGTGCATCCACTATCAGTTATCCGACAACGCCCCTTGGGATCAACGTTACGCGTTACCGCATCACGCGGCGGTCACTGCTGTCAGTAACGATGCTTGTGCCACGTGGACAAGCCTCCACCTTCCTTGTTTCCCATCGGCACCCTCACCATAACGTTATCGCCCCAGCCCCGTTACGCTGCCCATACACTTGACTTAGAATCCCCGACATCACATAGCCCACGGGAATCATCGCAATATCACCCCTTCTGTGCTGCTAACAACTCTTCAGAACCGTACCCCCCTCCCACTCAATCAAACCGAAGATAAAACAATCTTGCAAGTTCTGTTAACGAGTACATCACACACATCAGAAGACTCGTTTCTTTCACTTAATCCTCATTCGCCGTGGCTAACTCCGCCAGCAGAGGGCCAGCATCACACCACTGCCGCGGAGCGAGAGCTCCTTGCCTGTCTGCTGTCTGTCTGTCTTGTTTCTGTCTGCGTGTCTGTCTGCTCTGCTCTGTCCTGTTTTAGCTGGGGTGGATAAGTCACTTCCTCGTTCACTACCTCACACCCTCCCTGCCAACAAACCACCCATCTTTAATCCCTCACCACCCCGGCCTCCCCCTGTAACCTTTAGAGTGCACCCATTAACTGCGAGCCAATATAAATCCCACATGTGAAAAGAGGCTCGCCATACTTAGTCCACGATACATATCAGATATATCACCATATTATATATATACACACACCACACACACATACAGACACACTCCTCTCTTTCACGCATGGGCTGCACGTAGGTGCCCTTGCTTGGTGATGACTTTCGATGAGTGTGCAAAAAAAACAGTACTTTCTCCACTACAACGGCCTTTTCAAAGTGAGTCTTATCCCCGATCACCATTCCACGACCTCTCCTCTCTTCTCTCTCTCTCCTGCCTGTCTGCCTTCTCCGACTATTGCGCCAACCTTTCCACTCTACCAAACCGATCCATCGGCCACCTCCTTCGTCTCGCTTTACTCTCCTGCATCGCGACCCTTTCTTCCCCTTCCGAGCATTGTGCTGTCAGTCAGCTTTTTCAGCTCGGATTAGTCACGAGGGGTGGGTGGTGGCGTGGGCGGGGGGTGTGTGGGCTGGGGTGGGGGGTCACCGACCTGCAAGATGGGACGAGCTGATAGCACCTGCCCCCATGAGGTTGGCTGTCACGAAGCCGGGGAGAGGTTGGCGACGGCGGCACGTGCTTAACCTCAGCTCCTCGGGCTGGTTACACCGTGAGGTGGGGGGGGGAGGGGGGTTGTAATAAATGTGTTTTTCTAAAGGTGGGGCTGGTTGTGAGGTGAGCTACAGGGGCCGAGATCAGGCAGACGGTCCGGGACTCAAGTGAGTTTGTTTGCTTTGATTTGAGGAGGTTGGCTCACAGGCTGCAGCTGCAGCTGCTCGCTCTGAGCTGCATGTGCTACCTTCAGCACCTATCTGCTACTGGATGAAGAAGCGAGCTGACAGTTAGCTGAAAACAGTAAGATGGAGTTGAGAAATTGTCTTCTTAGCACCTGTGTGTGTGTGACTGTAACTGAGTGTGTCTACTTTGAGGTGTGTGTGTGTGTGTGTGTTTGTGGAGCTTTTCCTCACATAGTGTCATAAACCACATATTGCTGTTTTGTGTGCGTGGATTAAAGAAATGTGACACAACCTGTGAACGTGTGACTCACTGGGAGTAACATAAGTTCTCATTAACGTGGTGGTTTTGTTTAAAACCTTTATTTTCTCGCACGTGATTTTCTTCCAGTGCCGGAGTTCAGTGCCGCCGAGGGAAAATACTGGACCTTTTTTATGAAGTGAATTGAAAAAACTCGGGAGGTAGAGCGGGTCGCCCGCTAATCAGAAGGTCGGTGGTTCGATCTCGGGCTCCTCCAGTCTGTGTGTCCAAGTGTTCTTTGGCAACACACTGAACCCTCAAATTGCCCCTGATGGCAGTGTGAATGGACGAGTGTGGCCTGTATTGTAAAGCTCTCTCGGTGCTCTATAGAAGTGCGACGCATTTACCATTTATTTCACAACAAATCAATGTCGGTATTTTTGACCATAACCACTAATGTTTTTATTTTGTTGTTGTTGCTTAACCTTGGAGCTCCTGTCCAGAGATTTATACATGTCTGAACCAGTTTGTACCGACCAGCCGGTGAGAAGGAAATGTGAGGGAATGGTTACCTCAGATCGGGGTTTGGAAACATTTATAACAGAAAATTATAAAAGAAATATCACAAATCATAACAGCAAACTAAGACTGGAGCGTCTAACAATAAGATGCTATTAAAATGCATTATATGACTGTGGGATCCAGCATTTTTAGAGCTTGACGAAGACTCGGAATATCTCGAACTCTGCTGCTTCGATTCCTCTTCATTCTGTTTTCAGAGTTGTCTGTCAAACTGTATGGAAGTACAATAAAATCACTGAAGTTCCCCATTAACGAAACTGTAATTACTAGATGGATGTTGTAGAGCTAAATCATTTAATTAGTGTTCACATTGAGCACTGTCAGTGTCAAAATGTTTAAGATATCAACATTAGTCAAAGAGGCGACAGAGTGTTGTTGGATGTATTTGACAGAGTGTTGGTGTTAAACTGCAGCTCGCTCCTTTAGGAAGGAGATTCCCACATATTTTTTTTAATGTATATTGTTTATTGATGCTTCCACCGCTCCTTTTATTTCCATTAATGTACAATATTTATTTATGATTCCTCCGCCGGCGTCATTTCCACCTCCCATGTTTGTGTCTGAACCAGATCCAAAATGACAAGGAAGTGAGGATAAGTGGTGGTGGGGGCTGGCAGTGAAGTGATGAGGTTTTTTTTTTTTTTTTCTCATTGTTGCCTCCATCCTCCTTCTCCTCCTCCTCCTCCTCCTCCTCCTCACATCACTTTCCTCCCTTTAAATCACCCAGCTCCCCCTCCCCACCCCTCTCTGCTGGACAGCGGGGGGGCTAGAAATTCTCTTTGGAAATTCTCTTTGCCTCCTCGACTCTGACCTGAATCTCACTGGGACTCACAGTAACAGCTCGGAGAGAGAGAGAGAGAGAGAGAGAGAGAGAGAGAGAGAGGGAGGGAGAGAGAGGGAGAGAGAGAGAGGGAGAGATGAGGAAGAAGGTCTGTACAAAAGAAGTGAGTGGAGGAGAGACGGAGTCTGAAAGGGAGGAATCAAGTGAGACATGGAGGGAGAGAGGAAGTTGGAGAACTGTGTGTGTGTGTGTGTGTGTGTGTGTGTGTGTGTGTGTGTGTGTGTGTGTGGGTGTGTGTGTGTGTGTGTGTGTGTTTGTGTGTGTCGAGCGCTATGTGGAAGAAGTTGGAGCAGAGATTGGGAACATAAAATATAAGTCCAGCATGTTTGTTGACTGCTACCCATGATGCACTGCTTCCTCAGTATGAAGTTACAAAACTGTGAAGAAGATTAAGTTCCTGAACTTCTTATTTAAAAATGGAAACAGAGCCAGTCGTTTCTTTTTCTTTCTTCTTGGTCGATGATGTCATGGCGACCGCAGCATTTGACTGTGATTAAGAACGAGTGTGCTTCCTGTTTCATTGTGAAATTGAAATCAGGCCGCCGATCGGTGCCAATGACGTGTCCTCCTTCCTCAGCCTCCATTTCCATAGCCAAGATGGCGACCGTTGGCGGTGAGAAGTTTCCATCGTTTTACACTCGACTTTTCGACTGGTACTTACAGCGCACATGTTTCCAGACGCACTTACGCTCTCACTGTAGCAAGCGCGCTAACTCACTAAACCAGGGGTCGGTAATGAAGTTTGGACACGTGCTAATTTTTTTCTCACCTATTACATGGCTGGAATTTACTTTCTTAATCAAGCATGCAACAGAACCTTTAGAACTTCCTGTACGAACTTTTCAGAATAAAAGCTCACAATAGAGAAATAAAGTATTGCTGCAAAATAAAAAATAAAAAAAGAACTTTCTCACACTATTAACCTTCTAAAGAGGAAGTGATTCTTTGGGTAACAAAGTTAAATGTGGGAGAAAAAAAAATCAGATTATATGTAATAATCCAACGAGCCACATATTATTGCGGGCGGGACAGATTTGGTCCGTGGGCCGCCAGTTGCCAATGTGCTGATGTGGCTGTGCCTAAATATGGCCTCATATAACCTTGTTCAACAAGCTAATATATTGTGGCTGTTCTGGAAACATTTTCTATTGGTTGTCAAAGGCAAGATGCAGAATGTGACATCACAGATTGGGGTGTGGTCAGCAACCGCAGACTACATTAACCTGCGTAATAATCAGTAATGGTGTAAATAATAGGCTGGGCATATTCATCAGTCTGTCCATCCATCTATTCATTATTCCACAACTTCATCCTTTTTTTTCTCCATCCATTATTCCGCTCATCCATCCATTCACTCATTAGTCTGTCAATTCATTCATCCATTCATTCGCCCATCCTTTTGTCCCTTCATCCATCCATCATCCATACATTCATCCACCCATCCATCCATCCATCCATTAATCTGTCGATTTACCCATCCATTCGTTCACACATTCATCTTCACTCTGCGTCCGCTCAGTCTTATTTCTCACACGTTCATATTTAAGTTGAACCTTGAATGCAGTTTCTTTCACTTTCACTGTAATATTCCATTAAACCGTTTCTACTTTTACCTCATTTGCCTCCACTGCAGCCACTGCTGAGGGGCTCTTTATATTAACCTACATGTATATTTTATGCAATCGTGAGCATGATTTATACACAGTATGCACAATAGAGTTTCATTTACATAAATTAGTATTTCAGTTCATTACTGCAAAATATATTTCCCTGCAGGACAGCTGTATATTTTAGATGAAAGCCTTATTTTAGCTCCTGTAGTCCCACCACCACCACCACCACCGCCGCCGCCACCTCTCTCCCTCTCTCTGAGTGTGTCCTATTCTGTCCTTTGGCCTCTCACCCACAGTTTTGATTGGTTCATGGTGTCATATCTGGTCCTGCTGTGTCCCTGAGAGAGGAAGACACAGAGAGAAAGAGACATCCAGCAGATCTCTTTCACTACTAATGAGCGAGTGAATTGGACAGAAGTCACACTGAGAGAACACACCCCTGGACACACACACACACACACACACACACACACACTCGCGGAGATACCCTCCTGCAGTTTACTGTGACTAGGACGAGTAAACAGCAACTGTAGCTGGAAATAAAGGAGAAGCAGCCACACACTCCTCTAACAATGTGAATCACACTTCACTGCAGAATCATTTCTGTTCATTAAAAGTTGGTTCGTTATTATAACATTGTATTTACCCAATTATTGCTGCGATGTGGGAACACTGTGACATTAAGTCCAACAGGTTAACAATAGGTTTTATTCATAGAGCCCTGTGCTTTGACAAAGGACATGAAACACAGTAATAAAGTAATATGTTAAAAAGTAAAACCGAGGATATGATGTAAAAACAATAAAGAATAAATAATATAATATTGTCCAGAAGATATAAAAATCATAATCCAGACTGGATTAAAAATGAAGATGAGTCACTATGATTGTTAGGCACCAGAACTATTAAAACAGTGAGGTTTGTCATCACAGCAGACGACCTTTAAGAGATGTTGTTTCATCAAACTTTGGACAGAGGCAGACGAGCCAGCTGTTTCCCCTCTGCTTCCAGTCGTTACCCTTAGCGACGCCAACCACACACCTCCTGACTCCGGGCGTGTACTTTAACGCACAGACATGAGTGTGATATTAAGCTTCTGATATGTTGCACTATTTCTTCTCAACTGTTTGTGGTAGTGTGTCAGTGTGTGTGTGTGTGTGTGTGTGTGTGTGTGTGTGTGTGTGTATAAAGCATTCTGCAGACACTCATGACTGCAGGTTTCCCGTTCTTGCTAACAAAAGCCATTCATTGCGTGTGTGTGTGTGTGTGTGTGCGTGTGTGTCAGTCCGTCAGTGTGCATTCAAATGAGGGTGTTATCTCCTTACCCAGGGTGCTCAGGGCCTTGTCTTGCCACCCCCTGATCCCTATCTTCCTCCCAGTTGTCCCCTACATACCTCCCTCTTCTCTCATTCAAATTCTTTCCACAACACTCACCCCCTCCCTCCTCGTCTGTATACCTTGCCCCCCCCCCCCCCACACACACACACACACACACACACACACATGTCAATTATTGTACTTATGAGGTTCTTCCTGGCTCCCATCATTTTTCCAAATCTTAAATGGAATTTTTTCTATTGTGACCAGGAGCAGACGAGTGCGGTTGTTGTTGGGACAAACTTCACTTTATCTTGTCAGTCCAGTCCAAGGTTCACTGAGAGTACGAAGGACTGGACGACGGGTTCTTTTGGGGTCAAAGTGCAGGGGGAGGGCATCAATTAACAAATCAGTCTAACACTTTGGTTCAGATCAATATATCACAGCATGATTCCTGATGACTTTAGTGACCATCAGGCCAAGTTCAACACTGCTCTCATGTTTGGTTTTTACCCAACGACAAAGAGCTGAAGTCATTTCTGTGAAAGTTTTATCACCTTGGTCCAGACTGAAACAGCTCAACAACTACTGGATGGATGAAGGACGAAGCCTGCTGCCTCTGGTGACCCTCTGTATTTTCCTCCTGCACCACCAACAGGTTAAAATATTTAGTTTCAGGTTGAAATTGTTGTGAATTTTTGGTCCAAATATTGATGTTCTCCTCCGTATGAATTGTAATTAGTTTAGTGATTTCTTGTTATCTTATGATGCTGAACATGTAAACGAGGTGTAAACATTATTCTCGGCTCTGGACTAAATACCTTGAGTATTGCAAGTTTATGAATATTTGTATTGTGTAGGATAAAAGAGCGCAGGGCCCAGTAAAAGGATGTGCAGATTTCTGGTGGAAAGGAAAGAAATATGCTTCATTACTCCCCAGTAGTGGAGTGGAAATCAGGAGGGTCAGGAGGATTCCCGGTGGGCCAGACTGATTATTGTGTAAGTGTTATATAAAAGTAGGCTACTTCCACTGTTTGCATTGGTTTGGAAGCATGGACAGCAGTAAAAAGAGAAAAGAAAAAGGTGATGCAGAGAAATGACAGATATATTCCAACATCCAGTAAAGATCCTGCAGAAATGCGAAGCAGGGACGTTGTAGCTAGCTAGCTATTTAGCTTTGTGTGTCATTAGCAGCTAGCTAATGAAAATAATTAAAATATAAAACTTTTTTTTCACATTTTTTATGTGTCGTTCCTGTTCTTATTCTTTTGCCGCCTCAGAACTGAGTCAGATCTCGCCGAAGTCTCCAGGCAACAGGAGCAGTTTCCACAGGCTAACAGGCTAACAGGCTAAAACTGTACCAAACAGTTTTAGCAGTTTTGCGCGTACAGCTACGGCAAGCCCCGAGGGTTTTCACATCAGAAAGAAACAAATGGTGCCACATCTGTGGCACTACAATGCCTTTAAAGCTGCAGGAGTGTTGGCACTGTGCTACATGAAGGCCAGTTAATCAACATTATTGAGTGTGTGTGCTGGCATCTCCCATAATTCTTCTCACCTTAGCTACAGTCTACCCCCACAGGTGACTGTGAAGTATATAGTTGCAGTGAATTGATAGTTTACTATGAATAAAGACAGTACACTGTTGGAGTGTTACAAAATATGGTGCGGCTGCTGAAGCGCTGCACATATGAAGGATGGTTTAAAGGTAATACAGCAAGAGACCACTATATACTGTAGTGTGATTCCCTTGACCAGGTGTGTGTGTGTGTGTGTGTGAGTGTGCGTGTGTGTGCGCTTGTGTGCGTGCGTGTGTGTGTGTGTGTGTAAGTCAGGCTATGAATTTTATTACAGCTCCAAAATAGACTCTGGCCCCAAAGCCCAAGCCTCTACACATCTTCAATTTCAAAACGGTGGAGAGCGAAGAGAGGGAAGAAGCAAGGAGAGGAAGGGGTGGGGGGTGGGGGGGGTGGGGGGGATTGAATAGGATGCTGTGAAGGAAAAAAAAAAAAAGAGGGAGAGAAGGGCCCAAAAGAACGGCAGTGAGGGGAGGAAAATGAAAGTGAGCTGATTCAATCTTCAAGCACCTTACAAGCGTTTGCGTCAGGTTTCTTGTTTAAAAGGACAGGATGTGGAGGAAGAGAAAGAGAGAGAAGTGTGGCGAGCTGGGGTAAGGGAGGGGGGTTTGGGGGGGGGTAATGTCCACAATTCCTCCTCTCTCTCTCTCTCTCTCTCTCTCTTTCTCACACACACACATTTATTCCTTCTTCTCTCTTTTCCAAACTGTAGTGAAAAGATTAAATTGTTTACGAGTGCGAAGCGTGGCTAGCTAGAGCGGATGAGCCAAGAGCGACAGAGATAGACATTCTAATTCACGGCTGTACTTAGCGCCCGGGTCCCTGTGTGGAACAACTAATTCTTTTATCTGGCTGCAACACTCCGGGCTTCAGCCACATTCAATAGAAAAAAGATATATAATATATATATATATATATATATATATTATTTTATATATATATATATACACATATATAGGTTGTGCGTGAGAGAGAGAGAAGAAGAAGAAGAAGAAGAAGAAGAGGGACTGAGGAGAGGGAAGAGAAAGAAGAAGTGAATGAAGAGACATTTTTTTACACTGTGCAACTGATAAAATAATCAATCTGTACTTGAATACTTGATTTTCATTTTTTTCCCTCCCACCACCCCCGTTCTCGTCCCCCCCCAGTCTCACAAAGAAGGGCCGTCCGAGTGCCGTCTTAACCCTTTATCTTGACTGAGCAGAGAGACATTGCCAGCATCTCTGTCTGTGTTGGGCTTGGGGGGGAGTGGCAGGTTGTGTGTGTGTGTGTGTGTGTGTGTGTGTGCGTGTACGTGCGTGTGTGTGTGCACAAGGGGGAGAGAGAGAGCTTTCGAGTGTGTGTGTACATGCGCGCGTGTGTGTGTGTGTGTGTGTGTGTGTGTGTGCGACCACGTGCTAGTAATACATGTTAGTATGTGCCGGGATTGGACAGCTTGATGAGAGATGGACAGACTGTGTGTGTGTGTGTGTGTGTGTGTGTGTGTGTGCTGGTATGTGTGTGTGTGTGTGTGTGTGTGTGTGTGTGTGTGTGTCTGCAAGGCGAGTAAGGTGGGGGGATACAGCATGGAGAAGAATTACTGTTATCTCCCAGGCAGAAGAGGGAAGGGGGGGGAGATAAGAAACTGCTGCAGCCGACAGAGAGAGAGAGCGGGAGAGGGAGAGAAAGAGAGAGAGAGAGAGAGAGAGAGAAAATCAGGCGTGCGAGAAGTCGTGTGTCGATGGGGGCCGCCGTTGTAAATTGGCAGGATATTCAGAGCGAGCTAGCCCTGCTTGTGTGACTGCATCCATCTTTTTTTTCTTTTTTTTTTTTTTTTAAACCAGAGGTCTGCACTCCTGATAGTGGCATTGTGCGTGGCACACTGTATAGAAAGCTCATCAGTGCTGGTTGCCTATTGGGGCGTTATCGGACCTAGTAAGGTAACTGCACGCTTATAGACTGCACCCAGATAATGGGGGGCAGAAGAAAAGAGATAAAGAGGGGGGGACCTCTTCTCATTAACAGCTATCTACTGCACCGCAGACACTGGGTTGTATTGAGTGGTTCCTATGCTGGGCATAAATTAAAACGCACCCACAGAGAGGAAGTGGAGGGGGGGTGGGAGGGGAGGCGAGGGAGGGAGGGAGTGGATGAGTTGAGTGACGTAAGAGGAGGAGTTCTGTCAAATGACAGTGAAGCAAAGGGTGGGGCATGCAGTGTGTTTGGGGTGGGGGGGTGGTGGGGGGGGGGCAGCAGTGGAGTCTGGCTTCAGTGCGACTGAGCCCTGCCCACAGACTGGAGCAGAAACATGACGTGTGTGCACTAACAAGCAAATGGACCAGCTGCTTGATGGAAATGTCAGCATGTGTCGGCGCCTGTCTCACTTCGCTGTCGGCCGCAGAGAATATCACAAGTCAAGAGACGACCGCTCTACAAACACACAGCTCCGCTTTACACCTCTGGATCTTAAGTCCCAAATTCTCTAATACAAAGCAGAGTCAGTACTTCTTTGTTGTTGTTGTTGTTGTTGTTGTTTATTTGTTGTGTGCCCCCACATGGCAGCTGAAAATGAGTGTGACTTTTATCTTGTGTTGAAGTTCTGCCCCACAACAAGCTAGCGTGTAAGCAAACTGTTAGCCTACCTGTTTACAACCCAGGACACAGAGACCTACATTCACATACGTTTGAAGAAGTGTAAGTGTCCAGGTGAAAGGGAACTTTATTCTATAGTCAGCGTATTACCTGCAGCGGATTCAGGTCATGGCGCTGCCACTTTAGAGCAGCAGGAAGCACCTGCACAGGTGCAAAAAAGAAAAAAGGGATTCATCCACTCAAAAAATGCCCACAGAAAAAAAAGAAGCTAATATCAGTTTAAATTTTGCATATTTTCATCACTTTATCTCGCCGTCAGATGCTTAGCCCTGTCACACTCTGCGGAGTGTTACAGTGCACGCTGTAGGTGCACCTGTGCGTAGTAATATGGTAGTTCAACGGTTCACACACTGTAGTTCCAAAGGAAATGGAGATAAAGTGGTGAAAATATTAGCTTTTTTTTTTCTGTTGGCTAAAATACAATTTTGCAGATCCATCCACAGCAGCTCATCACACAGCTGCCGGTGCTCCTGCTGCTTCTCCTGATCTAAATCTACTACAGGTAATACACTGACTATATCACCCAAACTATCACTTTAAGTCCAATAATCTCTCTCCTTTTAGCTCTGGTTTTGTCTCCACCAACTCCTGAGAAGAAACATCTTTGCTGCTAAATGCTCCACTGTGTTCAAACGCTAGCTGCTAGCTAGCTGGATGCAACGATGATCAGAGCCGTTAAACTGAACCAAAACAGTAAAGTTGTGGGTCGTGAATCCAACACAACCAGCTGAAAGCTCTGCTCTCGTGTTGATTGTCGACTGTCCATCGCCCCTGAGTGACAGTATTAAATGAACCAAATGGAGCAGCTGATTTAAAATGTGCTGGTGTAACGCAGCGTGGGAACTATTGTTTCAAGGTGCTTAAAGCAAAAACTTCAAATAATGGGCTTCAAATCCTGCCAAGGGGGGGCCCCTCCCGTTTTACCAGATTATAGGTGGCAGCGGCCCCCAGTGTGTGTCCGCTGAGGTTTACATATCAAACAGGTCATCTCCAGGCCAGTCGTCCACTCAGAGGCGAAGAGTTCAATCTGGCCTGAAGTGCTGTAGCTACTGGGGGGGGGGGGGGGGGGTCTGCATATTGCAGCACTCGTTTCCATGGCGAACAGTGGTTTGTGTCCCCTCGCTCAACACACACACACACACACACACACACTCTTTTTCTCTTGTGCTGTTCAGGGACATGGTGAAGAGGAGGGAAACGCAGCCAGCCTTGAAAATAGCTAAAAAAGAAAAAAAAAACAATACTGTCTTCCTCTCCTTCCAGACCCCTCCTCCCCTCCATCATCTCTGCTGACACACAAGCATGTGCAAACAGGCTGAACATATACCGATGCACTGACACATGCTGCACTTTTAGAGTGTGTGTGTATATATGCATGTGTGTGTATGTGGACAAGACAATCATCAGCTGGCAGAGCCAACGTCTTCCTGATAAACCACCTCTCTCTCTCTCTCTCTCTCTCTCTCTCTCAGACCCTCTCCCTTTCTCTTTCTTGCTCTCTTGTCTCTCCCCCTTCACAATAGAGTCTGTGCCTTCATTTGCATGGTGCAATTGGATCTCGGCAGCGGTGTGTTGTGGCCAGACAAGTGTAGCATTACGGGGGAACAAGTTACTATGGGGGAAGGTTAATACAGACAATAAGGGAGGCAGATAATGGGAATTGGGCTCCTGTTTTTCAAACCTCTTATCGGCCCCGGTGCGAGAAATCAGGCCCCTGCTTTGAATAAAGAGGTGGGGGGTATTTAAAGGGCCAGCTCTGTCAAGAGTGCTACTGTCATGTCCCTACATGACCGTGGTTTGTTCTGTGACATTTCTGCAGATGGGGGTGGGGGTAGGGGCCAGGCACTGGGTGATGGTAGTATGGAAGCGTGGTGTGGTGAAGCCTGCCTGACTGTACTGCCTGATCCCCTGTGTCCTGTGTCCAGTAATGTGCATGTACAAAAATCACTTGAAACCAAAAGAAAAATTCTTGCAGCCATTGATTTTGACGTGGCTGATGTGTATGTTTAGTCTCATGGGAGATGCATGGAAATATACAATAGTGGGCAAAGGTAGGGATGTTTAAAGTTTTACATAATGTTACATTACATTACATTCATGTGGTAGATGCTTTTGTCCAAAGAAGGTAAAAAAAAAAGAAAAAGGAGCAGGCGAAAGGCAAAATACAAATCCCGAAAAACGAGAAAGTAAAGCTGGAAAGGCTTGGCAGGGAAAGCACAACTGACAATCTTGCAGAGATTAGGAAGACGTGGGCTGATATGTGTTAGGAAGTGATTAGGGACTGAGGTGAGAAGGTGGGCAGGGAGGAGTCAGGTGGCGGAAAAGCTTGAAGGGCCGGGGTTACTGCAGGCTATAGGAGGGAGGGGCTGGGGCATGGGGGGGGGGGTCAGAAAGGACATAGTGGACATATAAAACAGAAGGTCCAGTTTGAGGAAAACATCTGGCAACGACTGTATCTTTCTTCGTTGGGAAGCAATTTTCCTCCTTTAAGCCTCTGTCGGTTCGACCACGTTCTTTTTATTCAGTGTCAACACACAACGTCGGTCACAGGTCACCATAGTTCATTGTTTATCTCCAACCAAGTGAGTGCACAACTGCTCCACTCCCATCTGCAGTAACCATAGTAACCAAGGTCACAACAGGGCCCCTTATCGATAGCAAGTGTAAGGGCAGACAGTACGCATCGTCAAGAGAGACCCTCAAGACGTGAGATCAGGTCACACATGTATGATGAGACATAGAACAGACTTATTCGTTTATAATGTTGATGACGCATGATCTAGAGCCACGTGAGAACCTGTGGGTTCATTTACACTCTTAGTTCAGTGTAAACGAGGAGAGCCGGCATAACGAGGCGTCTCTTTAACGACAACACAGCAGAATCTCTCGACACCTCAGACCCTGCAGCTCACTCCTGCCCCGCAGCAATCTCAGCCTTTCCCAGCGGACTCCTCCCGCCCACAGATTGTCTATTGTGCCATCCCAGCTGTAGCTCTCTCGCCTCACTTACCTTTTTTTGTGCTTCTTTTTGCCTTCCTGTTTTGACCTCCTACCTGTTTTCAGACTTCTGCCATTTTTTTTTTTTTTTTTGCCTGGTTCTCCTGCCTGTTGCCGACCGCTGCCTGACTTCGTTCCTGTTTATCTTTGCCTGTTTTGTCCGCTGAGCCTAAATAAAGATGAACTGTCTCGACCTTTTTCTCTGAATCTTGCATTTGAGTCCTTCCAATTCTGAGCTGTGAGAACTTTTTAGCAAAAGTTGAGCCTGATTCAACCGGAGCCCTCTGCAGCGGGACCCCTGCTGCAATGCTGAACTGGCCTCGTTCAGATTAAGGAGGCTTTCTTCATGCAGGCCTTAGTGGGAAGGTCGAGGTACGTGGAAGGTACAATCAAGTGTGTGACTTTGACGCGGTAGGTCACAGTTTCTATCCTGTGACCTTCCGACACTCAGCGTTTGTTGACTTGATCTTCCCCTCACCTTACCTCACCTTAACCAGGTATTTTTAATGGCCTAAACTAAAACCATGACCACGGTGACGGCAAACAGGGGAACAAATATTCCTTTTCTGGCCATATGGATTGCACTGGTAAAAAACTTGAGATTAACCAGTCACAAAGTTACAAAGTGTTTAGCAGTCCATGAGATAAAATCAAATACAAAAACAATCTAAGTCAAAGAATAACGATAAGACACCACATAATGTATATAAGGAGAAACAGATAAAGAACCTCGGATATTTTTTAGGTTTTCAGCTGCTTTTTAAACTTAATGGCAGGTCAATCCAGAGTTCAGGAACTGCTGACAGGAAGACATGACTACCCTGAGTCTTACAACAAGTCAGAGGTACACTTAGAAAACCTGGGAAGATCTAAGAGTGTGGATTATACAGTACATATATATTCCATATTTCATCATATATATAAATATATATATATATTTGTAAGGAACAAAGAAAAAAGGAAAACAAAAGCATATGCCAGAAGGTGATGGTGACCACACATTGCTACAACAAACCACAGTGCAGGAATGCAGCTCTGCTCACAATTATTAACTCCTTCCACTGATGTGCAGCTTCATTTAAATACCCCTCCCCTCCCCTCCCCTCCCCTTCCCTCCTATCTCTCTCCCAGTCCTCCCAGAAGGTGAGCGCACCCAATTACCGTGCGCTCACACAGGTCCTAACTAGAACACAATGGCTGTGCATTTTTCATCCCGTATTTTAGGAGGAGGTGGGAGGAGGGAGTGCGGCGAGGGGAGGGACGACGGCTTTGTGCTGTAGGAAGAGTCTCCCACAGCGGCTGCAGATGGGAGTGGATGGCAGCGGATGTTGTTAAGGGTGAAGGGGGGCGACTGAACGCCTCGTATTTGGAATTAAGTTTGAGCCTCTGTGGAGTGTGTGTGTGTGTGTGTGTGTATGTGTGTGTGTGTTTGGATATGTGTGTTAGATGGACCAGCAGTGGGGGAGAGTCCTTAATCATCCCCCTTCCTCTTGTCAAGTGGTTCCCATCATCATGACATTTAAAATATTCAATAATTATCTCACTGACTTGATGAGCTTTCTCTGATGCTTACACCCCGCGACACACACACACACACACACACACACACACACACACACACACACACACTGAAATAAATAAATAATGGGGAGATGTGTCATTCCCCACTCACTTGCATCATTTTGAAGGAGCGGTTGTTAGATACTTTATGGCCTATTGTGAGACGGTGGCCATTACGCCGGAACTCTCTGAGAGTTATGGGGCCATCGTTAATGTAAATGTGGTTCTCCAGCCCCACTCATTCACCTTGCTGCGCTCAGAGTGGTCAGTATTTTGGATATGGGATATTTTTTTTGTATTCTTTCATCTTGTCAGGTTAGATATTCTCATATTGTCAAACCAAATCCAAACCTGAGGCCGTAACCAAGGAGTTTCTGTCATGTTGGTAGAAGGGCACCGTGCTGTGACATTAACCTAGCTTAGCATAAAGACTGGTGATTTAATAAAAATAAAGCAGATCTCAGANCAAGGAGTTTCTGTCATGTTGGTAGAAGGGCACCGTGCTGCACCGTGAGCAGCTACAAATGGGGGATGGTAGTAAATTAAAGAAATGGCAATGTATGTTTGTCAGTATAAAGTTGGATCTGTTAGCCTAGCTTAGCATAAAGACTGGTTCTGTGTTAAAGGGTTCCCCTGCAAGTCTCTTCTGATTGGCTGATTGTTTTCTGAGTGATCTAAAATGTACAGCAGATCTCAGATAAAAACACTCAGAGAAACCAAATCCTGCAAGGTTTGGATGGTGGGTCCAGGGGGCGGGGCTTGGTGACTGCTTTGTTGTGACATCACAAAGTTCCAGAAGTCCTGACGGCTGGTTTTAAGGCTCAGTTTCTGAATACAGGCTGTGTGCATTTCTCTGTGGACTGAGGCTTTGATACTTTCACAGTATTAATATAGAAGCTAGAGCTGATCTATAATCACACTACACATGGACACAGACCTTTACACTGGATGGGACCTTTAAGTCCAAAAATACACCTACCAACATCTCTAAATCTTACCAACACATTGTGTCTTGATCTCAACAGTTCATTCTTTACCTTGGAAACAGCCACTGAGAAAGCTGCAAAAAAGCCGTCAGTGAACACCCGACCAAAACCTCTCACAGCACGGACTCGGGAAGAGGTCAAAAGGTCATTGACCAGGAGTCAGTGAACAGTCAGAGAATGATCAAGGAGGACATTCACATTCAATGCCACAGACCATCTTTGACTGGAGACCGGGGATACTATCTTGTCCAGTATACTGTACAACCACCTGTTATCATGTGACACACCAGCTCCCCTGCCTAAGCAACACCAGCTGAAAGCGCTAAGCAACATCAGCTGAAAGCTCCGAAGACCACATGGACATCCAGTTGTGATTTGTTTGGTCGAGGTCAAGAATGAGCGTCGGCGCTCATCAGCTGTCTTCACTGGATAAGTAGCAGCTGTAGGAGGTGATGAGTTTCAGCAGCAGACTAACAACACAAAGACCATCAATCAAACTCGTGTCTCTTCACGCACCTGATGACTGTTGTCAGGCAAATCCTCGCCTTCACATGACCTTTTGTCACCATGACAACTTCTGCTCATGCATTAACAGGAAGGTAAATTTACTAATGACATTGGGAAACCGGTGACATTATTCTGAAAACGGATCCGTATGTGTCTTCAGAAACCACCACGAGTGAAACACACGGTCCACAACCGACGACCGGTTCATGGTCTTCTGGAATATAAAACAGATGGGGATAGATATCCTCCCGGGGAACGGCCGTCCATTTGTTTTCATTTTGCAGACGGTCATCGCCCCGCGTTCACATCACACACTCCCACGCCTCCCGTTCCCTCAGGCTGCGTGTCGCATTCACCTCACCCCTCACCGCGACCGTACACCTTTTATGCCATAATAGCATGAGAGGGGCGGCAGTGGGTAAAGCAGTGACCTTCTAAGGATCAGAGGTGAATTCATATTTGATTTATCTGTTGTACCTGTTGATTTAAGCGCATAATAAACACCGGAGCGAGGATGCTGTGATTCCTCTGGACCGCACCTGACACAGCAGGTGTAATATTTCTGATAAAACTAACTGATAATAGGTTCTGTTTCTTCAATATCCGATGGATGTTCCGTCACTCTGACATTAGAGAGTATTTAAATGAGGTATATTCTAAGTGCTACTACAGGCTGGCTCACGTTTAAAAGTGGCGTCTTCCTTCAACCTGCTACATTTTTCCTCCTTTCATTTTTTTTCATTTACTTCCTGTTTTTATTTTGTGTTACACGTGCTCTCGTTGCAGATCCCTCACTTCCCGCCCTGCTGCCGTGATTGTCTGCCCCCTCCCTGATTGGCTTCACCTGTGTCTCATTGTCTTCCCCTTCCTCATCTATTTAGTCTCCGTGAGCCAGTTCGTCTTTGTCCCATGTGTCAAACGTTCATTACATTCATTGTCCATTATTCCTAGTGTCAGTTTTTCTAGTTAATGATATTTCCTGTTTCCTGGAGTAAGATTTAGTTTACTCCTTATCACATTTGTTTGCCTGCTTACTGACTGCCTACCTTTTACAAGTGAACAGACTTGACTCACTGAACTCTGTTTCTGAGTTGTGTTGTTGAGTCTTCATCCCTGCGGTTACGCTAGTTTTACACAACCATTGAGTTCCCCACATAAACAGACACAATTATTGGTTATTTTTTCTGATGTGGTGGTGCTATTGGAAGAATCACATCGTTGTCAGTGGCTGTGTTCAAAGGAACTAAATGACAATACAAAAAAAGACATGGTTTGGGTCAAAGGCTCAGTCCAGACCTGGCATTAACTGGCATTATGTGTCCCAGGTGATGCAATCACAAGTGGACACCTAAGCACAGGTGTGAATGCACCCAATACACATTGAGAGCCAATCGCTCGGGCCACATTTGGAGATCTGGAATCTGGGTCACACATTCACCACATTCATTTAGCAGTGTGAACGCAAATACGTCCTGAGCCACACAACAGAGAGTCAAAGTGAGAAAATGATAGTGATTGTGGTTGAACTAAAACTGCTTAAAGCTTACAGATGCGGCCTAAAGTGTTGATACCTAGGGATGTAAGGCGACACAAGGCAAGAGCAGCTTAGTAAACACAGATAAAATGTTAGCTTACTCAGAAATGAGCTTTTGAAAACTTATCTTATGCGTGTCTCTTATGACGCCTCATAATTGATACCAGTAACCTATAGAGCTTGTTGTTGACATTGGTTTGGGTGTAGAAATCACTTCAAATATCTCTCTTTGAAGTCTCATCAAGTCTCATGATGCTCTTACATTTACCTGGAGATGTGAAGATATGATATTGAAGGAGACGAAGCTCAGCTCTGATGGACTCCAGCACAATTTAACCCCTGCCTTTACTCCTCCTTGAAACAATGCTGCGTTCTTCCTGAAGAAGTGTTGAAATTAAAAAGCTTGTTTGTCCTGCATCTCGCCGTACTGTTGGTTTGTCATAGCATGAACAAAGAGCTGCATTCCTGCTTGTAAGATCTTCTAACATGGTCCCAGGTCTTGGCTCCTCCGGCTGGATAACGAGCCAAAACGTGCATCTAAAAGCAGCTGAGGATGGATGAGAAGAAAACACTTGGACCGCTCTGAAGTGGCCTGATATGAGTCCTGATCTCGATCCAGTTGACGTCTGTGTAGCTGAAAGAGATGAAACTCAAAGTTGGGTGAAAGCTCCAGAAGACTTCGGCCGAACTACAAGCTGCATAAGTCTCATTAAGAGCTATAGAGATAGAACACTTTAATTATTCCAAAGGCAAGTTGCAGCGTTGCAGCGGTCACTTCATATGAATCACAAAAACAGTGAGGTAGGTAAATACTAAAGGAAATCCACTGAATAAAGAAAAAAAGGATAGAAATAAAAACAAAATATAAATAATAGAAAAAGAAAATAGAGGTTGAGATGGACCCATAACTAATATACTGTGTGCTGAATACACACTGCACAATGATGGTAATATAAAACTATTATGCACTGCACATTAGTGCAAGCCGGAGGATGTATATGGAGCGAGTTGAGTTTTGGCGTCTCTACAACTCTGCTGTCGACAGTCGGCTCAGGAACACAGTAAAACCTAACAAGCCATTTCCCTCTGAAAACATTCTTTCTTATTACAGGTCTGAGTGTGGTCCATGACCTGTCACCCTTTTCACTGCCACCTGATGCCATAAAAATCTTATTTAAAGAAGCATAATATGTGATGACACCTCAGTCGGGAAGCAGTAAATTAAATTCATTTAACTGTAATTAAATTAAAAGCTGTGAAGACGGAACGGGAGAGAGACCTGAAACCAAAGAAGCAATAAAGAGATCTGAGCCACATCATGAGGAAAAGCTTCCAGTCAACTTGACGAAAGCAATAACTAAAAATAACAATAATCCATGACCTGACATGGCGCTGCAGTGGATTATTTATCTCAAAGACCTTTTATTAATTGTTTGCTCCTGTTTGTTTCGCGGGGCCCACTATAGCATTAAGAGAAATTGCCTGTTTAAAGATTGATAAGAGCCAGGCCTGTGTGTGTGTGTGTGCGCGTGCATGCATGTGTGTGTGTATATGTACACATTTGCACGTATTATATATGTGTGTGTGTGTGTGGTGTGTGTGTGTGTGCGCGTGAATGTGCAGACTTGTGCCTTTCAGGTAAAAACATCTATTGCTTATGTGTGCAATTATCTTTGTGTGTGTGTGTGTGTGTGTGTGTGTGTGTGTACGCCTCCCAGAACATGCAAATGCAGCCATAAATAAAAAGGCAGGTATTCTATACTTTTTCTTACTGTTAATAATATAAATGTGTTAGTCTGTCTCTTTACTTTCTAACCTCCTGACCCCGTCTGTGACGGTTAACCTCATGTCCGCTGGTTCCTGGTGAAGATCTTTATATTTAGTTTTTGTAGTTACACAAACACAGGGTCGTGTTCTGGTGGCTCTGGTAGTTTAATTTTTCTATCAGACTCCTGGTTAATAATATCCAGGAAGGTTTTGATAATAAATATAGAAATGTGTTCATGCGTTCAATGAGGTAACTACATATGTGATTTTTCTAAGATCAGACAGAAACAAAATTCAAATGGAATCTTTTTATTTATAATTATTTAAGGTGACAAATCAAGCCTAGCTCAATCTAAACATTAACAACATATAAATGTAAAAGATTTTTTTGTTTTCCTGCTCCAGGCAACATCACAACTTCCTCTGCTCGGGCTCCTCCAAGATGTTCACGGGCTGATCCCTGCAAACGACCAAAACAACGCCGGTTCAATGGAGCCGCAAATGTTTCTAACTACAGACACAAACAGGTTTACCTGTGTTTTCGGGACCTTCTGATTCCAACAGGCTCTGCCACCTCAGGTGTGTTGCTAACACTGCAGCCTGAAGAGATAAAGTTATATCATTAGCTAGAAACTGTTAGCATTAGCAAACAGACGCAGCAGCATTGACCTGCAATGGTGAGTTAACGCTGATTTCATCATTAAATTCTGTTTTTGTTACTAATATTATTATAAAGGATGTGTTTGAACCTCTGTGTTTTAGATTGAGCTAGCGTTAGCGGCCAGCCTGTAGCATGTAAATAAACTGAGAAGTACAGTTACATTAGAGCCTGCAGGACACAAACAGGCTGCACACACTTTTGTGTTACTGACTGTTACGCAAAGACAAACTGCAGCCCGCTGTGGAGGGATTGCTGTCCAGTTGGACCCGGCAACATTCAGTCAACTGAAACTTTGTCTTGTGTTGTATTCAGAGTGAACTACAAGGAGCCACCATGTGTTTATTTTGCTGTTATCTGATCAACTAATAGAAAAAGTCTCGCTGATCAAACTCTGCTGCAGTGAGAGCCACCTGATTCTAACAAAGAAGGTAATAATGTTGTTCTGACACGGTGAGAAAAAAAAAAAGAAATGACCTGACCCCAGAAACGCTACAGTGACAATCCGAGTCCGAGTTTGACTGATGGGCCAGAGCGGCATGGATCCGGAGTCGCAGCTGACAGGGTTCTCCTGCAGGGCCGTGCCTGGTATCGATTGCCTGAGCCTGGCCAGGTGTCTGCCCGGAGAGAGGGGGAGAGAAAGAACAAGATCAGCCATGCAGAAAAGAAAGAGAGGATGGCGGCGGCGGGGGGGCAAGAGGAGGAGAGAGGGAGGACATGGCCGGTTGGGTTGACCCTGATGGAGAATGGGAGGAGTAGGAGGGCAATGTGGAGAACAGGCAGAGAACAATGTATAAAAAGAATTGAGTTGTATTGACAATGAACAAACAGCTGAGACAGTCGAACAGCAGAATTCATTTGGTCAAATCTGGAAAAGGAAGTACCTTAACCCTAACCCATGGATTGGAAACCTTAAAGTTTGTTATTAAATTATTATTATTATTATTATTTTTTATTATTACCAATAAATCTGTCGGTTAAAGGCCGGTTACAGTACTCAGTAACAGTACGAGTGAATTCTCGGGGTCTTTTCCAGGAGGGAAGGGAAGTTGGACTGTGAGATTGGCAGCAATGTGGACACGTGACAGCAATACGCAAGTCAGCTACAGGGGCGACTCTCTGTCTTTATTCTAACTCTCACCTACGATCAACAGTTTTGGGAAGCAATTGAAATAATGCAGTTGTAGATACGAGCGGCAAAATCGGTTTCCTTCTCCAGGTGGCTGGGATCACCCTCGGAGACAGGTTGAGGAGCTCAGACGTTGCAGAGGAGCTTGGAGTAAAGCCACTACTGCTTTGCATTGAAAGGAATCAGCAGAGGTGGTTTGGGCACCTGATCAGGATACCTCCCGAACGCCTCCCTTGAGCGGTTCTCACGGGCAGGTCCAACTGGAAGCAGACCAGAACATGCTGGAGGGAATACAGATCCCATTTGGCTTGAGAACATCTCAGGATCCCCCCCCCACGTCAGGAAGAGCTGGATAACATGTTTGTGGAAACGGCCGTCTATGGAAATTACTGTAAAACAAATAGCCTGCTTATCCTGCTGCCGCTGTGATGAACAGCAGTAAATGGATGGGTTGATGGAATCCCTGTACTCCAATATGAAATATTAAAGTACCTCCAATATGAAACATTAAAATACCACATGACATTTTTTACTGAGTGGTTGGTCTTCACTCTTGAAGTACTTGTTTTAGCCTTCAATGACTCAGCTTTTACCACTTTAAATAACACTGGTCCAGCTTTAACAAATATCAGCGTTTTCCTTTTTTATTCTTTGAAATTTTACAGTCTTACATGTTCATTTCCGTCAGTCTGTCCGTGCGCTCACCATCAGGAAATATCTGTTATCGACCGCTGAAAACATTCTCTCTCCCACCCAAGGACAAATCCCTTCATCTCCTCCTTTCCTCCCTTTCCTCCAAACATGGCTGCTGAGCAGGATTTATGTTGCGGGCTAATTTACTGCCCTGTTTTTTTATGTGAGTGGTGTAAACCCTTAACAGGCTAATGCATTAACAATATCCTCTTTTAAACAAAATCCAGCTTAAGCATCCTGCCACCCCCCACCCCCCGACCCACCCCCCAACATCATTTTGTAAGAGTAATAGTGACCTGTCCTCCATCGCCGTGCACCTTCCCACCCCCCACCTTTCTTTCTTGTGTTGAGATGCTTTTGATGTCCCCACACCTCCTTTGGTAGTTAAGGGTAAGGGCTTAAAGGCGTCTTATCTCAAATTCATCATGGCTTCAGCTGCTCCCAGGTCACTGACGGACAGACATATTCCTCAGAGGAGGCTTTTATTGTGGAGGGAAGATAGGAGGGTATCAGAAAGCAGCTGAATGTCACTTTGGTCAGAAACACTGTCCACATGGTAACCCTTTGCACGACTGGGTGTGGAGGTGTTTACTATATGGCCAGAAGAATGGAGATGGTCACATGGTGGTCTGTTTTTTCTCTTTCAACCCTGTGTTACGACCCACCTCTATGTCAGTAGGCGTGTTGGACCTCGGTTGTCATGGTTACAATAACAAACGCGTGGACTGTACCTGTGTTTTGTTGACCCATCCATCCACCACAACCTCCTCCTGACCTGGACTTTTGTTTCTCTTTGTTCTACGTCTCTGGACTTTTCCCTTTGCTCATAATTACTGCGGCCACTAGATGTTGCCTAGCAACAAAATGTGACTATGGGTCATAATAACCAGCTGCACAGACGACCCTTTGTGCTCGTCTTTTACACGGAGGACGATTTAGATTTTCCTTGTTTGGGCTACGTCCCCGAACTAAACGTTAGCATACACTTCCCAGTTTACTGTGCGACTTTGTGCTAATCTGATAAATTGCAAACTTGTCTGATTACATTGTACTGTGCAAGGAAAGCAGGTTTTTCTTTTGAGCAGGCATAGACAATTAACAAAGGGTGGGGGAAACAGGGTGTCACTTGGGGCCCACGGCTTATTTTTTGCCCCTTGGCCCACGAGGAGGTTACTGCGGCCCTGCACGTAGCAGCCGGAGTCATGATTGACACACAAATGAAGAAAGAAAAAAAAAGTTACATGTTCAGAAATACAACATGACAAACAAAATCATTTATTAATAAAATAATTTTTCCTCACAATAATCATTATTATTGCTTCTGGAAACAATGTTGATGAGAACAGAATTGATCCGAAACAGCTGAGCTGAGGGGAGCTGCAGAGCGGCAGTAAAATACATCGTCATTTCATCCATTGACAATATAAAAACATTCATTTATACTTGTGTGCCTGTGTGTTTTCTAGGTAGCTGATAGTTTGGTTATTGGTTGATGATATTTAATATCTTTTTAATCTTGCTCTATTAGTGTCAGTGAAATGTATTTTTTGCAGCCCTGTTCTCTGTGTGGTGTCATCTGATTGTCACTTGAACTTATATGCATTTTCATAATTCTAGTTTCTATAATATATGCTATTCTATTCTACATGAATAGATAGATAGATAGATAGATAGATAGATAGATAGATAGATAGATAGATAGATAGATAGATAGATAGATAGATAGATCATTTAAAATTCCCTTAAGTTAGAAATAATCTATTTTTGTCTCGCTTGTTTTGTTTAATTCTTGTCACCTTGAGCTGAGTTTAATTCCTGTGTGCTGTCCGTGTGACACTTTCACATGAGCCTGCAGAAAACAGAACCAAATGTCAACCCACACAGCCGCACACCCAGCCCACACGCTGAGGGCAAATTTCCCCCGATTAGTTTTTGTAAATCAAAAACCAATACATATAACATGCGAGAATTAATTTGTTTTACATTCCTTGGTTACATTTTTTCGCGGAACACATTTGGAAGATTTAGAACGTATTTGTGCCTGCTGCTACCCACCATTATATGCTTCAATTCATACGTCTATTTGTGAGCTCATAAAACAGGCATTGACTACCCATGTAAATTGTGTTCCCTACAATAAATTATATGCATACTTGCAAAAATACATAACTGCTGTCGGTCTCCCCGCTCCATGTCACTGGCATACTAATAGCGCCGTGCTAGGAGGCCAATGATGCCACTTCCATTATTTTTCCATTTAGCCATAATTTTGCGGAGGAAGTTAAGAGTTGGTGAAATTGCCTCCCTCTGCTTTCCTTGTGCCTGATTACCACCACCCTTGCTGCTTCTCTCACAGCCCGGCTCTACATCTCCCCCCGGCCTCCACTTTTTTTTCTCTCTCTCTCTCTCCTTCTCATTCAGCTTCAGAGGCACGTGGGGGTTGTTTTCATCCTTGTGAGTGGATAGAAAACGCCAGTGACCTGTACTAGCCTTCGGTTCAGTGGGCGATTCCTCAAGCTGTGGAGGCTACAAGCTTCAGGGGTCACAGGTCAAGTTATCCCACAGTGAAATGGACACCGAGGGGGAAAGTGATGCAGCCAAAACCTGCTCCGTATGCCTGGCTGACACCGGGTTGATTATCGTATCACGAATCCTTTATCGCTGCTTAAAACTGAAGTTACATTGTATATTTTTTTCTGCTACAGCAAACCGATCCGCTCTGGAAATTACAAGCAGCACACTACTCGAGGGAATCGGTATGCAAAAGAAAGAATGTATTGTGTTTTTATTTTTTGGTTACATGATGGGGTGTCCACCGTTCCTTTGTCTACGGAGACAGACACATTCACAGCCCATTAAATTATTTCATTTTCCATGAAACAGTAAGACAGTGTTCACCCTCACAATGGTGGTTGATACAACATTGCATCACACTTCCTTTTAAAATTCTTGCTGTATTTGCTGTTGCAGATTAGTTGTATATACTCTCTTGGAGAAGGAGTTTACCTCAAACAGTCTGTCAACAATCATGGCCTCACGTCTTGTTTTAACTGGCTGAATGAGCTCTGAAAAATGAAATTGGCCATTTTTAATCCATATCGTTTTAGGATTTCCTTTGCAAATTTAATTCAAACCAAAAACTAAAATTTCTGATTTACAGACGTGTTCAGAGACTTTGCTGTGGCACCTCGGCTTCGTCTTTGCTTTAATTATCCTCGTCGTGTGTAGAACTTGATCGGAGTCCACCTGAGGCAAGCTGAATTGATTACAAAGACACACACCTGTGTATATAAGTCCAGAGCTCTCTCTGTAGACATCTGGTGAGACATGGATCAGAGTAAAGGTTTAAAACCACTTCCAAAGCTGCGAGTGTTTCCAGCAGCACAGTGACCTCGATGATGGTGAAATGGAAGAGGTTTGGAAGCAGAGTCGGCCGTCTGACCAAACTGAGCCACTGGGCAGCAAGTGCCTCGGTCAGGGAGGTGATCTCTCTAACAGAGCTTCAGAAGTCCTCTGCAGCGATGGAGAACGTGTCAGAAGGACGACCAATCAATGAGACAGCATCATGCTGGGGGGGGGGGGGCTCTCAGCAGCAGGGAGAGTGGGGAGAACCGAGGGAGGGATGAATTCAGCAACAAATACAAAGTGGCTTTGGGACGAGACTTTGTTTGTCAGATACTATTTCCAGTGAAAGTTGGCGTTGGGTTTGTCTCTGTGCTGCAGTCAGCTCAGCTGTCAATCAAACACATGCTGTGGCCCGCCCACTCAGACGCTGAAGGAGCCTCTCCTGTCAAATATAAACGCCACGGATGATTTCAGACCGCAAACACAGATGATGTATGATTTTAGCTTGATTATAATACTTTCTAAATGCTAATTTATGTAGCACAATTTGAGCTGGTGTTCCCTTTGGAATGAGGGTAATTCAGTTACTTATATAGGTGTTTATTTATATGTGAAGCTATACGTTATTTCTGTCTCAAAACACGTTGGATGAGGAAAGAAAAAATGTTTTAAAGATCTATAGCACAAACCAAATGGGCTGAGCAAGAGGCGTGTGTATGTGTGTGTGTGTGTGCGTGTGTGCATGTGTGTGTGTGTGATGGCTGATTGATGCAGGTTGGCCGGCAAGGAGAGTTTACATACAGCGACTGAGGACTGAAGGTCACCAGAGCTGCTGAGCACACATGGCACAAAACACACACACACACACACACACACATGCGCTTTTTAAAGTTGTTCGCTCACACACACGGGGACGCAGACACACACACACACACACACACACACACACACACACACTTAGACAGAGCTCTCTCACAGCTCTTACGGTTGCGGAAAACCAATAAAATTGCAAATTTCCCTTCATATTTTCACAATATCCTAAATAAACAGCAGCCTAGCTTTGCACATCCTCTCTCTCTCTGTCTCTCTCTGTCTCTCTCGCTCTCTCCCCAACATTAAATATTAATCCGTATGTGGCTAGGATGACTCCAATCAGTGGAGGGTTGACATATAGGGAGACGGTGGCTGCCCCTCTCTAGGTAAACAGCAAGGAGATTGTTAACTCCCCACACATACTCCACCACCACCACCACCTCCATCTCCTCGCTCTCCCACTGCAAATTCTCCTCCTAATTACACAAATCTACCCTCCATGGAAACTGGGGCTGTTCAACGCAAAAGTGTCATAATCCACAATGTTGATCGGCTGCACAATACACCTAATCTGTTTTTAAAGAAGCAGCTGTGAAGGTCAACGTACGTTCCATGTGCTGTGATTTAGAGCTGAGGCAGGAGCCGAGTTTAGCATGTGCTAGCTTAAACGGGAAGCATAGAGAAAATGCTAATGTAGTAGCTATCAATGTAGAGCTCTGTGCAATCCTTCAGCACAGAGTTAGAGCACTTCCAGAGTGTGTTTAGCTTAGCTTAGCACAAAGACAGGAAGTAGAGGGAGTCCAATAGCTCCAAAGCTTTTGCCCAGGTATAAGCTGTGTCCTTCCTTGTCTGGTCTACACAGGATTTTTGGCTCCTGGCGCTCAGCAACTTGGACGACACGTAACTTTTTTTGACACAAAAACTTGAGGTTTTAAGGCGCTTGGTTTTAACAGTTGTACCATTAGCTGTTGAACTTGAGCTTAGACACAATACTTACATTTAAAAGTGTAATCCTCAGGCTCTCCGTCGGTGCTGTTTGGTTTCATTACAGGCACACAACGAATTTTGGGATAGTTCAGGTCATGAAGGATCCACCTGTCGGAGCCTTCAAGGACGCAGACTGGGGGAGAACGGGTTTTGGCGATGAAGATCAGACTCTCTCAAGGCCAAGAGGATAATTTAGTTGTAGTACGACACCTTTCGTACTTGGGTTTTAAGTCTGAAATATCAAACAAGTTTAATATTTAGAAATTCAAGAGGGGAGACTCGGATCCAGTCGGTAACATTGAGATTATATCTGTTGGGCCCTCACATATACAGGATCCTTTGGGCAGGTAAAAGAATCTGGAAATCTGTCCAATTATCTTTCAGTGTGAAGCCAGTATTATCCAGATGTTGCTTTGCGGACCTCAGATGTTGACTTTAGTGATGAAGTTGGAGGTAAAGTTTCCTTGTGATGACTCTTCCATGTGGAACGATGCAGGTAAAGATAAACCTTCATCATATGGAGGTTCTGCTTTACCTTTCTGTCCAGACCTGCAGTCTGATTCCTTTTCTAAAGCCTCCTCTGCTATTGATGCATTGATAAACTTTATTCTCAGATCCTCAGTTGCTGTTGGTTGTTGAGTGTTACCACGAGGTTTGAAGAGTCAGAGATTATTTCTTTTGACTGAGTCTTAACGAGTGTTTTACAAATACATCGAAGCCCGATTTTTTTCTTTATAAAATTAAAAAGTTACAGTGGATTAACATTTGGTGAATCATCCACTTTAATGTTTGTTTTCTGCATTTACTACCTTTCACTTCACACTTCACTTACATCATCAATGAAATGAAACATCATGTAAATTCTAATAGAAATCAGGCCTTTTTCAAAAATAAAGAAATTAAACTTTATAAAAAAATAATTTATTTAAACTTTATTATATATTTGTTCTCTGCTTTGATTTTCACTGAGACATTACACTAAGTACATTTCAGTAATTATATATAACATTTTAAATAAATGCTTTACATGCTGTTTGTACTTTAAACTAAACAGAGACACAAACTGTTAAAACTCAACAGCAGAGAGAAATTCATTGAAATATTTTTGCATCAGCTTCCACAGAAATGTGAAAAAAAATGAATTAAATTTAAACTTAACAGATTTAATTCAGTCACAAACTTACAGATAAAAAAAAATATCAATAAAAAAGACATAAGACCATACAGGAAAGTTTTCCTTATTCATGACACACACTGTTCGGTCATTAAATGTGTTTAAAAAACTAGTTTTTTAATCATTTACATTCTTTAAGGAAAAAACTCCTTAAAACTGCAACAACAGTGTGTGATAATGTTTATCTGAAGTGGATTTACTGCAGGTCAGTTACAAAAATCAACAGATGATTAAACACTGAAGATCCAATGTCTACACACACACACACACACACACACACTCTGCACCTGCAGCAAAGAAACTGTGTGAGTTTCCACGTCCAGTCAGAGCACCTCCTCCTTTTCTTTTCCTCTCTCCATCCTCCTCCACTTCCTCTTCCCCTTCCCCTTTTTCTCCTCACAGACTCTGTGACGCCACAAGGGGCAGCAGAGGTACACGCTACAACACCTGCAGCTTCCTGAATCACTGTGAACAGGTAGACCAGCCTCTCTTTGTCTTACAGAAAGAAGGAAAGAAAGGAAGAAAGAAAGAAAGAAACTGAGCAAACAAACAAGCATCAAGGAAGATACACAACAAAGAGAGAGAGAGAGAGAGAGACAAAGCATGACAGAAACAAACACATTTAATAGGACAGAAAGGCCTAAATACAAACAACAAACCAACAAGAGAAAAGAACAAATAGAAATCAATGCATCAAAGAGACAAACAAACAGAATCTGAAAGAAATGACAGAGACAGCCAGAGCATGAGAAAAATAAATAGAGGAAAGACAAAGACAGAAAAAGTCAAAAGAAAAGAAACTGATGGAAAAAAAATTAAAATAAAAATATGGGAAAATTTTTTTTTTTTTATAAAAAGATTAAAATATTTTTTTTAATAGATGACAAAAAAATATATAAATCAGCACTAAGATGTGGTAGATGTTACACATATTTATAACCTGCTCTCTCTCTCTCTATCACACACACACACAGTCACACACAGTCATAACGCAGGGTTAACGCAGGGTTAACGCTGTGGCACCATGGCAACTCTGTCTTATTATATTTATACACAACCTTCTCCAACAGCAACTCTGTTATGTATAAAATGTCACTGTGACTGGATTAAGTTTCCTATTAACACAGTGAGGATGAGTTTGTAGCTTTTGAGTCCCAAACACGTTGATGCTGAATATATCAGTAAAATATTCACACGTTCATTTGTTTGCAGAACAATATCTAACATCCATGAAGTGACTCCAGCATCGTTAAACAGTTGTCTGGTTCTACAGCAGCACCCGGTCCAGGTTCAGGAAAGACCCTGGTCCACACCACCTGAACCACCATCTCTCTTTAACCTCAACCCAACAGCTTTTGTTTGCTGTGATTCGAGCGAATGGTGATGCGCCTCTGGTTACGGGTCTGACCTGCATCATCACACCTAACTGCGGAAGAGATCCTCTGTTTGATGGATAGAGGGACGAGTGAGGAAAAAGACAGAGACTGATCCATTATTCTTCCCGCTCTCTGCCGTGTGACTAACAGTATGATTACACAGCCTTGATCTCAGCCTTCTGAATCATCTCAGATGGAGGAAGGGGCTAAAAACTAATGAAGGGAACATCCACAGTGACTTCTCGCTGTCCTTCAGGATCAGGCTGAACCAGCTCGTCATAAATCCATCGCTACGTTTGAATGTAAAGTCACTAACTACAAGCTAGTTGCAAACTACTGGTTTACTAAACTGGGCACCAGTGGCACCAGTAAAACTTGAAGAAATATGCATATAGTTTAGAATGAGTGGGAAATAACCTACCTGATGTTAATTACACATGTGAAGTGTAAATTAAAATCCTTAAGACATCATCATCATCATCATTATCATCATCATCAAGCACTGGGTCAGGTGTGTGGAGCGTTGCTACTCCATATGACCTCTACAACCGCTAACATTAGCTTTGTCAGTTAGCTACAACGCGTACGCACACGGACACAACTTTTGTTTTAAGACAGACTTCGTGAAATGTGAAATTAAACTTTGTATTGTTTTCTATTGCATCATATACTGCTCAAAAAACATTATTATTTAAACCAAGTTCTTAAATTTATCAATAAATAACAAAACATGAACGAAATTTTAATTCTGACAAAAGCTGCATCTTTCACTGAGAATAAAAATCTTGTTTGATACTAAAGAAAAACAGGATGATTTTAAAGACGGTTTCTTAAGAGACTTCCGGAGCGAGTTCAGTTCATCGTAGCAGAGTATGATCTCGGTCCGATCTGAGACCAGGCGTGGACCGCAGGAACCGGGTCTGGCTGCTCGTGTTTCCCTGTATATTTCTGATGATGCCGGTTGGAGTTCGTGGACAGCGAAGACGACACGAAGGAAGCTAAAGAGAAACTTTCAGCAAGCGATGACACTGCTGACCTTCTGCTGATTGCTGCTCTCCAGAACTAGAGTTGATATCAACAAGCGAAAATCCAACACTCAACAATAAATGAAAACCTGCATCACAGGTAGCCACTGTGGCACTCTGTCAACACCCTGCGTCGAGTATGAATCCATTTTAAATTATGACTCAGAATAACAGGTGATGCTTGCTCAAAGTGGGAGATGCTGATGTATCATCATGTTTAACCTGTTCACATCCCTGCACTGTATAGACATATGATCAATACGACACCGACACCCGAGGTTCGGTGAAGACGACTGTTTTTATTCAGCTTCAGAGTTCGTTCTTGACCAGCTCATCACCAGCTGCACGGACGGAGTTTATTCAGTCGTCATTTTTCCTCTCGGAGGGATCAAGGTTATGTGCTCAACTCTCTGAAAAGTAAAGCCGACTGAGATCTTCTATTTTTTTTCTTTACATTTACAAAGGACATACAATATGTCTGAGTTTTCTCTCTCGTCTCACTCAGATTTTTTCAAAGTGAATTCTAATTCCAAACGTTTGTTAAACGAGTTTGTTTTAACGGAGCCAGCCAACGGAAAAACACATTTGCTGTCCTTTCTTTCCTCACTTCCATTTTCCCATCACTCCTCCTCTTCTGTCCGTTCCTCATCTCCTCCCTCCTTCTTCCAACAACGATCAAAGTTTTCCCTCACTTCCTTTTCTTGTCCTCCCCCTCCCTCATTCCCCTTATTATTGTCTCTCAGCCTGACTGTGGCCACCTCAGCTAAACCCTGCTGCACAAACACACACATCATACACACACACACACACACACACACTCAAGAGAACCAGAGTGCCCCTCCCCTCCTCCATGATGGACTGGGATTGGCTCCCACTGTCACAGTGTGTGATTGCGACCTCCGTTTGACCTGCTGGGGATATATGGCGTCCCTGGGTTATCTACATAATGCACAGGGAGAGAGGTGAAGGAAGCCATCTTAGAACAAGGGAGGAGTGTGAGGAGGGGGGGGGGGGGGGGGGGGGGGGGGGGGGGGTGAGGAGAGGGAGATAAAGGGAGAGGGAGAAAGAAGTCTGGATGAGAAGATATTGCTGGGGACAGAGTTGGATTAGATAGACAATAGTGTTGGCTAAATGACAGGGGCAAATGTTGCTCTTTATTGGAAGGCAAGGGGCGTGTGTGTGTGTGTGTGTGTGTGTGTGTGTGTGTGTGTGTGTGTGTGTGTGTGAAAGCAGACTTGTTTTTGATGGAGATCCAAGGGCAGAAAATGTTTGTTTGTATCTAAACGTGATGATTTCTTCATTCAGTTGTTTTCGCCTCCAGCTGAGAACGATGTCGTAGCTCAAACAAAGAGGGTCACATGGCCACCAGGGCCCCAAGATTTTATTCTTAAATACTTACAGTTTAATTTTTTAATATTCAAAGTGTTGTTATTACTCTATGGATTTATTTTGCCCTGGGTTTTGTCACTCAGGCGACATACAGGCCGGTGTCGTTTCTTGGCGAGACCTGCAGTCACTACTCAGGGCTAAGACAAAAATACTTTCAGTAAAAATTCAAATTGTTAGGTGCAAATTCATGTTGCTACCGATGGGTGCTCTAAACAGTTACATTTTTCCAGCTCCACGCCCAAAATAAACTTTCTGCAGAAACCACCGCCCACCTGACTTGTTGCTGCACGGATGTGGGAAAGGTACATGCATTTCAGCACCACAGGAAATGAACAGCAACATCGACACACACACACACACACACACACACACACACACACACGATGACCTGACCATACATGGCCTTTACTCTTATTGTTTTGTTCTTTTCTTTCTTATATTATTATTATTTGTTGACATGTGGCTTTGTGGTTAAATGTGTATTTGTTAAATCTAAAACGAAAATGGAGTAAAACTCAAATTAAAGGTTTAAAGTTGATGTTTTATCTCTTCTATTAATCTATTCTATTTCTGTCTGATTAGATTCTTCATAAGAGAGGCTGATTAAGGTCTGCATGGGGCCAGTGCTGTGGAATAGTGAAATATGCAAAAAGAAAAAGTGCAAATACACTGAAGCTTATAAACACTACGTTGTTCGAAGTGTCCTATAATATTATGCAGCTTTTTGTAAAAAGCATTTTAGAATAAATGTAATCACTCAGCGGCCTAAACATGGCACTGTATGTTTATTTCTGTCAGTTGTAAACATCCAGACCCGTCACAGCTCATGCTAATATAAAGTTACAGTAACACACACACACACACACACACACACACACAATAAGGTCGATTTTCTCAGCAGCCTTCTCTCTCTCAGTCACTGGGCTGTTTGAATGAGCCGGTCTGCTGCTGACTGCCTACACACTCACAATAAATACTCCCTGTGTGTGTGTGTGTGTGTGTGTGTGTGTGTAGGGGGGGGGGGTCACGCCTAAAATTAGTTCATTTCATTGCAAAGTTTTCACGCAGACTGACGACAGAGCTGGTCTGCTGGTGTGGGAATGAACTGCAGGCGGGGGGAGTGTAACTCCACCCCCCCACCCCCCGCTCAGATTACACACCTTGTGATTGGCAGAATGGAGAAGAGAGAGCCTGACATAAATCTGTTCATGACCTACATTCTTACCACAGTAAGCCGTATCAGTCTGACTGAAATTAGCTGAACACTTTCCTGAAAATCTTTATAATTGATTTTTTTTTTTTCTTTTCTTCATATCAGTTATTGGTCGGCGTTTTGATGATTAGAGGAAGCGCAGTCATACGACGGTGTTAGTGTTGGAAGTCATCATGGAGACTGAAGAACGCTCTCTCTCAGTGTTGGTACTGGACTTCATCCTTACTGTAACGTGTGAGCAGTATTTCGATGTAGCAGAGGAGAGGTTTCCAAGCGTGTAGGAGAATCTACGGTGGCCTTCAGGTGACATAAAAACATGAAAGGCCAGTGTTGGGTTTGTCCGTTCTGGGCTACTGTAGAAACACAACGAGCTCTGTGGAAGAGAACCCACTTCCTATGTAGATATGAATTCCTCATTCTCATTCTTTTCAGGTGATTTTACACTAACGAAAACAATTATAATTATTATTATTAGTATATTCTATTTCTGCCAATAAATCTCCACGAATCCTACGGACTGGTCCTTTAAGTCTGAGCCTTTGAAAGCCTGTATGGATAGTTTAAACAATCACAGTATATCATATTCTGTGAGTGTTTTATATTTGTATTTATTTAGATGTTATATTTATTTTTAAAATCATATTTCTGTTGTTCTGCAAAACATCTACACTCATCACATAAATAAAATGGAATCAAATCATGCAGCTGAAATACTGTGAGAGTGTTCTCTGCCACAGTTTAAAATAAACGGAGCACGGCCTGACGACAATGATAAAACAAAAATAAATACGTCTCTTGAATTAAGTTGTTTTCCAGCTAGCGACGAGGGTGATGCTAACATCCGGGTTAGCCGACAAAAATACGTCCTCGCTGCAGCACAGCAGCTAAACATTCATTAATACAATTTATTCTCATGTGTAAATATGTGGATATACAATACACTCCTGTTATTTTACCAAGAATGTGCAGCTTCTTTTCCGTCTTTCATCATAAGGACAATCTGGGACACAAGTCTCTGTAGAAACGTATTGATACCTTTTAATACGCGGACACATTACACTGTGACATATTGTGCTCAAGTAGAGCAGGAGTTATTTGTATGCTGAGCCCTTGAACGCCAACTAAAGGCCTCAGGTCATTGATCATCTTCAAACATTGCACAATGATGCATAATCCCTCCCTATAATACCCTCTTCATAATCATCATGACGACTGGCAGCTCCCCACACAAATAAAACACACTTGGAAAACAGATTTTAAAAAAAACAGGGGCATTTAAGAAGTGGACCATTACGACACAGTCCCTCTCCTTTTATTTTTTATGATCGCAAACAATCAATTATCCAGATGGCAAGAGATGTGGAGGGGCAGCTGGCATTGTCCGCAAACACACACACACACACACATACACACACACATATATTTACACATTCAGAGAGACAAAGATACATAAATTCAAAAGCAGAAAACACACCCTTTGACACATGCACACGCACACACACGCAGAGTCATAAACATCTGTTGTGTTGCACATGCAGGTATCCCTGCCTATAGCAGCAGCAAGTGCACAGATGAGGCCTACAGCTGCTCGATGGTTCCCAGTGAGAGTATAGCACCGCTGTGATGGATAAGGTGGGATTCTTCCAATTGACAGTTTGTGGGGAAACAGATGGTTTATTTGCCGGCATTTATCACGTCTTTATGACCAACAGAAGATAACGTCACAGCCAAAGGAGAGATCTTATTTGAGCATTTTTCATAGTGTAACAGTGTGAAGCTCCGGTGCCGGAGCGCGGAGAGTCGTTGAATGTTGTGGATGAGTGGTGAGTTTATTTATTGAACCATGTCCGCAGTCTTTTCCTAACCTTAACCAGGTCTCTTCAAAGGAGCATGTGTGTCACGGGGTGTGAGTATCTCCAAGCACCCGTAAACCTCTCTCTGTCCGTGTGTGTGTGAGTGTGTGTGCATGTGGGCCAACTTTATATCCGTCAACCTCCTTACCTCCTGGAGTTTCCATTATACCTGTGAGCATTCTATAAAATGGAGGTCATATCAGGTGCCATTTCCCCCCCGAACCTGCCTCATCTAAACAAGAAGAAAAGAAAAAAAAGCATAATTTTCCCACAAATGACACACGCATGATGTTTCAGCAGAGAAAAACAAACTGCTTCTGCTTCAGTTTAAACAGTGATGAACAGATAAACCAACATACGACTAAATAGAAAATCACTGCACACACACGCTCACACGCAGCTGTGAATCATTAACTGCCAGTAGAATTTTATTCTGCAGCAAAATAAATGATATAACAGCGTTTTCATTTGGATCCTAACCAGTGACAGTTCACCTCCAGTACACAGAGTAACAGTATGTTGCTGAAACACTACAGTGTTAAAGGAATAATTCAACATATCTCCAGCAGTTGGTTAGCTTAGCTTAGCTTTGCTTAGCTTAGCATTGAGACAAAACAGGGGTATGGCTAAATGTTATTTCTCACTGTAGAAACCAGCGTGTGAAAACATCACGTTGTAGTTTCGCAGGGCGATGTGTTGGACTTGCCCACGTCTTGGATAGGAGTGGTGACTTCCTGGAAGCTCTGATGGTTGCCTGGCAACCTCAAGACTTTGGTAGAAAATGGGCAACATAACCGAGGCCTTCAGTGTCAGAGTCGGACACTTTGTGTGTCCAAGTGGCGTACCGGACCTTCGTCGCCATGGTAACAAAACATAAACATGCAGCTAACCTTGTGGAACGGTCGTGTTTTGGTTAGGTCCGGTAACAAGGTCGTGGTTTGGGTTGAAGTGAATATTTCCTTAAGATTAGAGGACCTTTGTTGTCATGGTTACAACAATAACAACAACGTGGTTAAGGTCGCTGAACGGTTAATGGATAAAAGAAGGCGACATAAACTGCTACAGTCACGTGGGAATCGAACACCAACATCAAACTCCATCTATGTCGCCTGACTTCCTCCTTTGCTCCTGTCGTAACTACTGCGACCACTAGATGTCGCCTAGCAACAAAACGTAACTATGGGTTGTAATGAGCTGCTGCACAAACGACCTATGGGCTTGTTTTTCTTACATTGTTTTTTTTCTTACATCGTTTGATAAAATGTGTTTTTTGTTTGTTTGTTTTGTTTGCCTGTAAAACATACGACATAGGCACACTATCGTATACTCCTTTCGTCTGTTTGTCTTTTTACTCGCCTGGCTTCATAACTATTTCCTGCCCCATCAGGAAGCCACGCCTCAGTCCCGGCGCGCGCTCAAGCACTGCCAGCACTCCGACGCTGCCCCAGCCCCGGCGCGGCCCGCGCGTGCCGCGCCGGGCGGCCGCCCGGGCCGCGGGCGGCGGCCCCCCAGGCCGACTCCCCTCGGCCCGCACTCGTCCCACCGCCCGCCCCCCCCCACTGCACACCACCACCCTCATTCACAGACATACAGAACGATTACTCGCTGTATAGTATCTGTGTAGCACCTTCCTCTTGTGTGTTTCTGTGGGAACTGGAACACGTGCAGTGAAGTCTGAGGCCACAGGCCAAACACACACACACACACACACACACACACACACACACACACACACAAAGTGGTACTGCCCCTGCATCACGAGGACCACTTTTGGACCCTTACTGCCCTAACTGCCCCTCAAGTACCGCTGCAACCCCACCCCACCCGCCCACATCAGGGCTCCAGACACGGGGGCTTTATTGACTGGTTTGGGATCCTCCTCCTCAGGACAGCCTACTTATCCTCGCAGCTCTGCCTCCATCACAAGAAGATAATCTCCAGTGATTACCTTCTATTTCTCATCTACTCGCTCTGTCTCTTTTCCTCTCTCTCTCTCTGTTTTGTCGCTTTCCACTCCACTCTGTTCTGTTGTTACATGACCACCACCCTCACCACCACCACCCCACCTCCTCCCCCGACCCATCCCCTCGCTTTCTTTCTCTTTTCACCTCGTTTTTTTTCTCCGTTTGGAGGTAGAGGTGCTGAATAGAGAAGGCCTCATCTCCAGCACCGTCTCACTGTGTGTTCTTTTGTACAGGCAGTCCTCGGCCAGCTGCCTATTCACACAGCCCTGCCAATTAGGACCCCATTCAGAGAGCATGAGAGAGGACATGAGATGAGATCAGTTACCCCACGGACCCCCCCCACACACACACACACACACACACACACACACACACGCTCCCCGACCCCCACCCAACATAGATATGGTTTGGTTTTAAAGCCTCTTCTTCCCTGACTCACTTCGTCTTTTATCCTTTGATCCTGTGTCCAGCATTTTCTTGGGTGTGCTTCATTTGTAGTGGAGCCTGATCAATAATGGTGTGTGACACCTGATACTGATAATGAGTTTTTGAGTTGAATTTCTCTCTCTGTTATATATTACTTATATATCAGCAGGAAAATCAAGGATTCACTGTTTAACCTGCCTCTGAAATGAACATCTGGATTAGAACTGGACATTACAATAAACATATGAATCAATCAACCACATTGATACTTGTTGAGGGGTTGAATCTCATAATCAGGGCTCGGTTAACCCCCTGGGGGGGGGGGCTCAGGGAAAAAATGACCCATTGACCCCCGTTTCTCCCACTCTACCTTGTTATATATTAGCTGCTAAATAGTTAACCTGTGACTTCATTAAGCATAATTCTAAAATACATATGTCACATTTAACATTTTTCTAAACAAATAAATAAATAACAATTATAAACTTTATTTGTGCAGCACCTTAAATTGGTCGCAAAACTCAAAAGAAATATTTTTGTAAAAATAATCAGTTTGTAGCTATAATCAAATAATCAACAAATGCTGTGATTTATTCTTTACTTCTGCACCTTCACAACACAACATCCCTCTGCTGTCCCCTTCGCAACGATTGAATGAATTGTGCATCAACAGTATCTTAGACTTTTCATACGAAAACAAACAGAAATGAAACAAAACAAAGCTTTCACTCAAACTCTTTATATCTGCTGGATTTATTTCCACCAGAGAGGGTTTTTTCTTTGGTTAATATTAGCTAAACATTTTCCATGCTGCAGGCCAGTGTCATATATGTTCCATATTTACATTTCCAACACTTTCTGTTGCCACATATTCACGGCGATGAGTGAAGCCATGATTTTCTGGCCGTGCTGCAAATATTCTAGTGGCCTTGTTCCCCATTTTAGATACACGTCCACATACAGTGTAATTTGGGGTCTTTTGTAGAGTGTAAAATGACCTTTTGTGCGTCTCAACAATGGTCAGCCATGCGTGAGTTTGTAATGGCGGGCCACAGGTGGGTCCGGCAGGGTTGGAGAGGTTAACTCAAGGAGGCAATTTTGGTACTTTTACATCCCTGAAAGCTTTAATCAACACCGACGCCAAGTTACACATTCGCTTCCTTGTGTTGGCTGCCACACTCACTCTCACCCCCGCTACAATGGCCCTCTAATCTCGCTCTGTAGAGCAATCATTAACAGGCCGATTCCACTGTGGCTGAGATGGGTGGAATAAAAAGAAAGAGGAATGTAGGGAGGGGAGCCGAGGAGGGGCCTGTAATGGATACTATGGCCAGTAATTAGGCACCAGGTCCCGTGTTAAAGTGTCGTGACTTTGGGAGAGCTATTTAGCCTGCTAATGAGTCTCTAACAGTTTATTGATGCCACTTCTCCCATCACTTTTCTGACGCTCGCTTCCCTTCAGCCCATTTTTCCTTCTGCCCTGTGGGACTCCCCGAGCAACCATTGTCGCTAATTAATTGAAATTAGGACAGATCAAATGCATTCCAACTTTTCTCATATGAGCAGAAGTACCTGGGGGAATGAAATTCCAATTTAGAAACTTGGGGATTTCTGGTCCGCCCCTTGAACGGTGTTAAACGAGGATTCTTAATACGGGCATGAGGCACTAATGCATCCGAGTAATAGACGCTAATCTAGAGGCCATTGTGGTCCTATTGTCCAACGTGATTCATTGTGATACAGAAGCATTTGTACCATAGTTTTAGGCTTGATTGCTTTGCCTCAGGGCACTTTTCTTTTTCTCTAAATGTCCAGTTGCGTTTTCTCCAGAAAAGTAATGAATTAAGACTTTGATTACAGTAACTTGTGTTTCTTTTTCCTTATTTTTTTTAACTCTTATATCCATCTGCAGCTAAGATTCACTTGTTCTGCTCTCATTCTTCTCTGAGCAAGTTATTTTTAAGGTTGATCATTTTCATCCTCATCAAACCATCAGTGACCCCCCCTGACCTGTGGATGGAGACATTGTCATCCTGTTTCTTTTCCTTTAATCTGTCCCCGTCTGTATTTCCTATAAACATGACAGCTAAACACTGACATTGCTGAGTGTGTGCGTGTGCGTGTGTGTGTCTTTCTTTTCTCCTGCAACTATATTTTTTATTCTGGTTAAAAAAAAAAAATCTGTGGGTTTTAGAGGAAAATCATGAGTCCTGGAGAAATTCATTAACATACGCCTGGTGTCCTCGGCCCGAGTCTGGCCCTTATACTTACACATCTGGGCAGATTCCGGCTGTTATCCCCCAGTCTTGACCAACAGCTGGAAGAACTTCTGTGTGTACACCAGAATCGGTCCATACGTGGAAGCATCATCTGACAGTCGTGCTGTACATGGGCCGGATTTGGGCCGTGGAACCAGCGGGTGTATACTGGGCCAGAAGAAAACAAGCATGTGGCCCCGAGTATGTGCCGGATTTATAAATCAGAAATGATGAAGATCTGCTCACTTAAGTGTTAGCTAATGTCTGCAGAAAATTACCTCAGATTTACTGAACTGTGTCGAACACGACAAGATTAGTTTTATAGCTTGATTTTTATGTTGCATTTAACAAACTTGTTTCCATGTTGCAAACTTTTTTTTTAGTCCATGCTGAGTTACCGGGTAGATATCATTCTTCTTCAGCAGTAATAACGACACAGAACTTTAATTCACCCTGTAACACACGTTCGTGCTCTGGAGGTGTGAGTGGAACTGATTTTATGAGGGAACGTTTATGTTATTGTTGGAGAGCAATGACAGAGACCGTCGCTGCGCTTCCTTCAGACGCTGCATCTGAAGACCGTTAGCGTCAGGGCGGCGCGACGAGACGGCCCCGTTTCAAAGGTTCCAACAGGTGGATCCCAAGATTCATTGCACGCCGGTGATGAAAATAATATGGCAGCGAACAACACCTCAAGTTTTAGTGAAAAAAAAAAAAAAAAAAAGACAAGTCAAGTCAAAGAATGCTGTCAAGGTTGCTTGGCAACAGGAGCCGTGCTTTGCAACGCAACAGTGAAACCGTGATTCATCATTTGATGTGATTACAAAGCGATGACTTGTATATGATATTTGTAACTAGCTACAGGTGCAGCTGTAGTTGTGGCTAGCTTGGAAACCCACCTGATATCATGTTACAATGCTACAGCTGAAGCACAATCTTCACATGTCTTGACATGTGAACAATGTTACTGCTATTAAAGATTGCCGTTGTATAAATAAATATGAAGGTTACAGATGTGGAGACAAATTTATCTCACATGACATGAGATCAGCACTTTGAATTCAGTCTCTTTTATTTACTGACTTTGTATTAACCTTAATTTGGCAACAGAACACACACTTTTCTCGTGTTGTCCGTTGAGCAGAGGATACCAGGTTCACTTCCTGCTCGGGGGCCGTGTCGGTAGCTGTTGAAAGCTCGATTCAAATGGGCATCATTTTGGTCACAAGGCTGCATTCAGCTTGTTTATGAAGTGCCTTTTATCAGTACAGGCAGCGCAATGAAAAGCCAATTATGGAAAATAAATTAATTTTACTGAACTATTTCAGCAGCAGAAATAACTCTCATTAAACTCCACCACATTACATAAAACATTAGTTTTTAAAATAAAATGTATATTTAAACTTTATATACTCACTTAGATTCATATTTATAATGATACAATTTTAATAAAAAAAACTAAAAAAAAAACACTACTGTTTCTGGCTCTACTTTATTATTCATAATGATTTGGATATTTTTTTTACCTTGCTGTCGTTAACTTGTACATTTACATTTACATTCTCTCATCTGACAGACGTCCCTCCAGTAAAGATCATATTCACTCTTCTAATGGTTTCTTTACTTGTGATGGATCTGCTAAGAAACCAGGACAAAACCAGCCTGTTAAACTTGGACAGTTTGTGCTGCTGGAAATGAAAGCTAGCTTAGCTTAGCTACATTTTCAAAGCCTAGCCTAATGGATGAGCTTTACCTTCTGCAAGTGAGGAAAAGAAATCATTCAAAACACAAAACTACTTGTGTCCATTCCTTTCTACATCAAGATGGAACTATAAAGTCAGTCTAACATTTGATCCACTAATGTTGCAGTGGTTGCGTAACCTGAAGGCCCTTTCACATAATAAACACACTCTCAGATATTGTGTGTAAAGTGCTTCTAAAATCTACAAATCACTTAAAGGGCAAGGATCCTGTTATAATTCTGACTTGGGTTTGATGAGTGGTGCTTGAGTCGTGGAAAAACCTGCAAAAACCTGTAGTTTTTATTTATTTTTGACATATTTTTAATGATCCAACGTAGGTTTTCTTTCAGTAATTTTACTCTTTTTACTTCATCTTTTTTATGTCTTTAATATAATTTATAAAGCACCTTGAAAAGCCGCTCTCACATATGTATAATCGTGTGTTTGCAGATCCTCTCTCCTGAGTTGTGGTCATACAGGGAGAGTGAAAGGAGTCAAAGCGCAGCTCAGGGCGAACGGCTCCGCTGGGGTTGAAAGAAAGCAGGGCCGTATGTCTTCTTTAAAAGTCAATCTCTCCCTCTTGTGTACTGATTAAGAGGCCTTATTGGCATGTACATCTGTATTAACACAGCCATCGGTGACCCTCTGTGTGTGTGTGTGTGTGTGTGTCTGGCCAGGCGAGGCGCGAAGAGCCCCGCCAGATTGATTCACAAAAGGAAAGGGCTGCTTCACGCTTGTCACAGGGACCTGGGGGGCTAAAAACCCCCTCAGGGTGGAGGGTGGGACTCAAACACCCACCCAGACTGAGCACGGGCACCCAGCAAGAGAAGTGCTCACCCCTTTGTCCAGCTGACTCCCCCATCTCACACACACACACACACACACACACACAAACACACCACAGGGACTAGGATTAACCCAAGAGAGATCCACAATAGGCGCACATGTGTCCCCCTCGGCCAGCCCGGGCCCATTCAGGTCCTCTGTTACTCACCATCCTAACAGGGATTAGGCTTAATGAACTGGAAGGAGTTAACAATAAATGAATCAGGGCCTATAAGCAGCCTCCTAATTCCATTTTGTGTTCTGCTGCTTTTCTTTTCTCTCTTTCTGTTTGAACACAAGGTGTAATCCACTTGACTATCAAAGGTGCAGGGAGAGTATGAATTGAAACTAGCTCTGCCACATGCACACACACACACACACACACACACACACACACACACACACACACACACACACACACACTGCCTGCCCCTGATGCAGCTTGCCGATACCATCTGCTCCCATCAATACTGACTGGAGTACACATACACACACGCACACACACACACACACACGCACACACACACAGATACACACTTTGCTTTGGAGAAAAAAAAAAAAAACAATTCAAATATATTTTTATATTCTTCTCTAATTAAACCATTACAAAACCCATTCAAAGAAGCTACTGAAGAATGGAATAGCTAATTAAATGCATTATTATTGAATGCAGCCTACTGTACAGTTAGTGTTGGTGTAGCCTGCAGGGGGAATGTAATATGTTTGTTGTTTCTGTTTGCAACAGCACATTTGGGCACATTTTTTAATTTCCTCTGTAATTATGCCTTTTCCTCGGCTTTGTCAAGAAAATGTTCTGACATCTCAATATGAAATCAACTTGTTATTTTGATGATTTACAACTCAATTAGGCCGGTCACAAGATGCAGAAGAAAAGATAAATAAAAAAAGATAGAGAGAGAGAGAGAAAGAGAGAGAGAGAGAGAGAGAGAGAGAGAAAGAGTGACAAGAAAAGACATAAATAAATAAAAACAGGCGTGATGGGCTCCCTCATCTGAGAGATTCTGTGTCTGTGTTTTTAACTTCTTCTGCTGACTGTTTGTTTGTGTGTGTGTGTTCATTCATGAGCGTGTGTGTGTGTGTGTGTGTGTGTGTGTGTGTGTGTGTGTGTGTGTGTGGCTGCATGTGCATCAGTGCAGTGAGCTCCTTGCCTGCATCAGCGTGTCCTTCAGTGTTTGTATTGACTCTGGTCTCTGAGGAAAAACCTGCACATTCCTCTTCCCTGCCCATGTTTTTTAATTGGAGTGGCTGTAGTGGCGCATGCACACACACACACACACACACACACACACACACACACACACTGCCTGTGGAGGGTTCTTTTTTTTTGTGTTTTCCTGTCAGTTGACAAACATTTAAATCGGTTAATTGTTGCACAAAACATGAAACGATCAGATGTTTTTAATAAAGGAGGGAAAATATAAATGAACAAATATTCAGATAAACCAATCATTACGCTCCCATGCTGTTGCTGTGTCGAGGGGAGGAAACAAATGAAACACATAAGAATATGAGTGATCTTCCAACTTCAGTTTATATGTGGATTAGTGGGTTTCTCCTGAAACGTTGAAATCCTGGGAGGAAACTGAAGAAGAAACTCACATATGTTGTTATAAAAACAATAAAAAAAAGATCCAATGTCTCAGCTGAGATTAATCTGGACCAAAATGCATTTATGAAAACCAATAATCACCTCAGTTTGTTGGTGATTTATGGAGTAAAACATAATCTCTTACTGAAAACAAAAATCTCCTTCATCCGTTTCTGCAAAATCAAAAAAACGAACAAGCAACTGCCGAAGATCATGTGATATGGTTGAAAGCACGAGAAAAAGCTGGTAAGTTCACTTCAGTGTTGTGTAAAAGAAAATAGAAAAACAACATGTTGTACGTCGAGACATTTTTCACATCACAAAGTTGTAATTTATCATGAGAGACGCAGTTAAAACTTGATTGTTAGAACACAGTGTTTCGCTGTTTGTTGCGGTTTGTGTTTGATCTGATGTCAAAGTGTAAAACAAAGATCACGCACTAAATGCATGAAAATACAGAGAACTCTGGATGACACGCGTGTTATCATTTGAACATGGGTTTTATATGAGTAGAATTTAAAAAAAATGTCTTTAACTCAAGTAAAAAATATAGAAACGTTCATGTCTTTGGTTTTACTCTCACAGGGAATTTAACAGGGAACCTCCTTTATAAAACAATAAATGATAGTTAACATAATAATCTTTTATGTTATTGTCAGTTTAATCCATATGGACACCTACAGTTTATCTAAATTTCAAATACTATTTCAACTATATTTTACTTTTTGTCTCATTGCCACAGTTTTATCTGACAGTTATTTCATTACTAATGTGTTCACGATGAAGTCCGTCTTTAATTTCATGTCGAGTTTCTAAGGAATCCATATATACAAACCATGTGAAGCACAGCAAGTGGACCAGATCCAGTATTTGATAATAAAAAAAAAAAAAGTTACTCGGTGTATTCAGGCCTGTACGTTGCCTCTATCTCGTATCCTGCTGACAATACAGCGCCTTGTCTGACATGTCACACATGCATGTCACAAAAAACTGTAAAAACCTGTGGGTCAACTGGCGGAGAAAAATAAAAAGACGGCTTGAGTCACAAAAAAAAGATTGAGGGAACAAAATAAAGAAAAACCTGGACGTCCACAACTTGCAAAAGTCTGTCGTATCGAACAACCACACTCAACAAGCCTGGCACTACTCTCCATGCCAGAGGCTCAGCCCCTCCCCCTACACCCCCTGATTAAATCAATTATCTTCTCTTTCACTCAGTCCGCAGCTCCACTGTCAGTCCTCACATTCAGCAAATACAACCCATCAAAGGAGACACAATTTCCCAGTTTAATAACTTAATAAACCCCTAAAACCTGACCACAATTTCACTAATTAGGCAACATGACCGTTGACCCAGTTAAACATGGTATCATCTGCCATCAGCACACCTGTGCAGGTAACTGCTGCTTCTATTTAAGACAGCGTTCTGCAGCAGCTCTGGTTCAGACCCAGGGACTGTGGAGGAGAAGATATTAGTATATTTGAGTCTGTTTTATAACCCAGTGGTTTAAAGATGTGTGTGTTTCGTGAAGCTGCAGCATCAGGTCGGCCATAAAAAACGTCTCCTTAAAACTGCATTAGCAGCTTCAGTTTTAGATCCTATTAACAGAAGAGATTGTTTGTGTGTGTGTGTGTGTGTGTGTGTGTGTTTGGGGGGGGCTGAGGATATCACAGGAGAAGAGCATCACTAAACAAAAAAAAAAGTTGCAAATGAAGTGTTGTCCTGTGACCTGTCCTTTAGCTGTGGCTGATTCATTTGATGCGTTTTGACATTTCTTCTAACGCCTGAGGAAATACGGAAATAAAGATAGAAGAAAAAAATCTCCATATATTGTTTTTTTTTTTTTTTTTGCATAAGAAAGCACAGAAAAGTCCCCCTCACACACACACACACTCTCTAAGAGGTCAGCCCTCAGCGACTGGTGATGTATTTGTGTCTCCCCGGGCTTACCGTGGCAGTGGAGGCTTCACCTTAAGTGTCTGCAATTCCTGAGGCAATCACATCTAAACTAACATGTGCGTCCAGGTCAGTGGCAGGAAGAGGCCAAGCCGGGTCCATCTCCTGTCTCGTGCCTCCATGACACTCAGAGCAGCCTCACCCCCACCACCCCCAACCCAACCACGCCACCCTACCTTTAACCAGTCAGTAGAGAGAAATGTATCTGACCCATCAATGTATCTATCCATCTCATGCATGCTGGTCCCTGTTTTCCGGCCATGTTTCTATTTCATTAATGTAGCTCGGTGAGCTAATCATGGCTACACACTGGTTCATTGCTCTTTGTGGTTATTGATACAAACAATTGGTAAAAGACCAAAGACTGTAATAGCTTTGGTTCAAATCAATAAAATGTCTACGTGACCATTATCATCTTGAACACCACCTTAAAGCTCCTCCAGTGTAAAGGTCTGTGTCCATGTGTAGTGTGATTATAGATCAGGTCTAGCTTCTATATTAATACTGTGAAAGTATCAAAGCCTCAGTCCACAGAGAAATGCACACAGCCTGTATTCAGACACTGAGCCTTAAAACCAGCCGTCAGGACTTCTGGAACTTTGTGATGTCACAACAAAGCAGTCGCCAAGCCCGGCCCACCTGGACCCACCATCCAACACTTGCAGGATTTGGTTTCTCTGAGTGTTTTTACCTGAAATCTGATATATTTTTATTGGATCACTCAGAAAACAATCAGCCAATCAGAAGAGAGGCTCAGAGCCTCCTCTCTTCTGATTGGCTCACCGACCTGTTGTTACTAGAGCTCCAGAGAGAAGCCTGAGAGAGGAGATGTAAAACTACACTGAGATGAACCACATCTTCTTATGGATCAACATTTCAAATAAAACACAGAAGAAAAAGAAAATTTGGAACATTTTAAAGTTCATTGAATTTACAGCATATTAGGTAATTAGTGGGTTTTGTTTTAGGTCAATAACACAACAAAGAATCATGTCTGAAATATATATATTATATTTGTGAAATTGTGATGCAAAGAAAATGACAGGTTCACCCAATTTACACACAAACAAACATATTTTCTTATGAAACTGTTGTCGTATCCACCTCCGAACAATGGAAGATGATAACAATAAAAAGTTTTATAATTTGGATAAAATTAATCTTATGGAAAAAACTGTGTCAAGTTGGAAAAGTGCAAATAACTAAAAAACAGAGGATGTCGACAGTAATCAAAGTCCTCGGCTTTATGCTGATTCTATCTTTTTTTCCCTTTTTTATCATGTAGATTTTCCACACGTCCATCTGGTAGAGATTTTTAGGTTGATTTGAAGTGTTTCAGGGTTCATATGTTATTCTACTGCCACATAGAAATTCACAGCTGAAGGCCTGAGTTGAGAACTTATGTTCCTTTTTTAAAAAGAAAAAGAGAAGAAATTTAAATCTCTTTACTCTTCAGAAGAAGAAAAAAAGAAAAAAAATCAGCGACGGTTTTGACAACGTGGAGTGTGTTTCCCCCACAATCCAGACCCAACCCTAAATCAGAGCGTGTGGATTGACAGTGTGGTCACTCCTAGAATCTGACGAGGCCTGTCATTTCCCTCTGAGCCCTGATGAGGACTCGTCCGCAGAGACACGTCATTAGAATATGAAAGAAATAATAAGGGGTCAAAAGTTTCCTGGATGGCTTTCATACAAAGTTTTCTTGATTGGGACATTTTGTGACTGTCATTTCCTCCCCCGGCTCCCCGTCCCTGTTGATGATTTGAAGCGTCTCATGATTGTTTGGCGGTGTCCGAGGCGATCCCGGCGCCCGTTCCGCTGCTGGCTCGGCGGATGGGAAGCGGCCAAATCAATCCTGAACTGTCAGAGGCGACGTGGTGCAGGTGTGTGAAGGTGGGAGGACGGGGGTGTGGGGGGAGGGTTCGAATTTACATTTATATATGAATGTAGATGCCTGCAGCGGCGCTCCCATCAACATGTTAAGACGTTGACATGCTAATCACAGGGCTAGGGGATGGCACCTGTCCAGTGAGGTGAAGGGAGAAGGCGGCCAGGACAGACACACACACACACACAAACACACACACACACACACACAGAGGGTAACATGTACGTCCTGCTCCCACAGATAACTACCTGCACTAGCCGTCACTCCTCTGACAACACACAATATTATGCAAATAGGCGTCTGTGTGACAGAGCTGCTGCTGTTGGTGTTGCCCACACGGCCCTGCTGACTGCTGATCAGCTTACTTACATTCTCTCTGTATCTGTCTGCAGCCTGTCTCTCCTTCCTCCCCAACATCTGGCTCCCCTCCCAATGCTAATGTGTCTCCCCCCAGTCTATTTCATTGTCTGAACAGTCTTTTCATTTGCCACCCTCTTCTCAGGACATCACACTTCAGGGGCGTGTCTACAGGGAAAGCTACTTACTGGCTCGGCTTCAAAATCTCCCCAAGAGTCCCATTATAATGTTGCGTAGCTAGTTAGTTAGCTTAGCTTAATGTAACTTTGGCAGACTAGTGAATAGCTATGACTGTCACTTGTTGTTCTTAGACTGTATTTGAAGATGGATGTAGGGTTAGCGGTTTAGAAGCTCAGAGTGAGCTGCTCCGCCATCACAATCTTGGCAGTGTGTGACTCCGCCCCTAACTCCCAGCTACTCCAAAATTGGGCAAAGAGGAGAAGTGTGGGTGGAGCAGAGACTTTGGTGCATGTCGGTTTGTGGCAAGCATACATTCACCCACCTGTCATTCAAAGAGGCCACGCCCTCAATGATACATAACTTTGAGCCTTAATAAAATGGAAACAGGTGAGTTATATAACCAGTCGTCATGAAGGAGGAAATTAGCTACAACAGTTTTTGTACCAGGCTGTAAACATGTTTATTTCTGCTGTAAACATTTTAACATGGGAGTCTATGGGGACTGACTCACTGTTGGAGCCAGACTCTAGTGGTCATTGGAGGAACTGCAGCTTCTGGATCTTCAGTGTTGATGCTTCACTTTCCTTGGTGTTCAGCAGCGCTGCATCACCACATAAATTTATCGAGTAAAGGCACAATCACTTTTCCCGTATAGATAGCCGCCATAAAGTGGTAACACTGAAATTCAGGGTTTGAGAATTTGGGACTTGTTCTCCCCCACTCCTTTACAACATCCTGGGATCACCCCTGTAACACTCTGCTTCTCTTTCCTCAAAGTTCGAGCCAACTTGAACCAGACTCTTTTTTCTTTCTCTCTTTTATCTCTTGTTTGTGCAGCAGTGTGACCTTTGACCTACCGATGCTGCCCCTCCAAAGTCCTGCCCTCCACACTTTTAACATGTACTGTAGCTATCAGTGAAACCAAACCATCAGCCCAAACTGATAAAACTCCACCCCGGTCCGACCTTTTAAACCTCTGAACTCTCAGACGACCTCAGAATCCAGCCAGTCACAACAATCGCAGCTGGAGAAAGAAAACTGAGCCCAGGACGAGTTTTGATGGATAAGAACTTGTATCTTTCTCATGAAATTTGACATTATTCCCATTTTTTTGGATGCTGTTGTATAATCTCACTTTGTTTGGCTTTTCACCTCCTATGTGACATGACAATAATTCATCATCATATTCATAGCTGTGTCCAAAACACCTATAAGCCAACTCCAGAGCTGTTGGCACGCACACTGTCGATTGAAATTTGAGTCGGGGGGGTTCCTTTAAAGTTTAAAATTGTTCCACCAGACTGTCCAGAATAGCTGTTAGATCAATTGCCATGATTGGCCAACAGATAACACCGTGTCTACGGAGGCCTAGCTCTAGTGTATATCTAAAAATACAATACAATGAATTCCAGTCATAAAACCACTAGAAAATTCAGTTTTTATTTTTTCAGAATTCATTGGTAAGTTGGATAATTCAGAAACAATGTGAAGTAAGTTAAAAGTCAGCGCCTCGTCGCGCTGTTTCCTGCTGGATGTTCCCGCCGACAGCTTTTCTTTTCTTTTTTTTACAGAGTGTCAGAGCTGGATATTTATTCAGCAGACATGACAGCTGGTGTGATAATAGACGCACAGACACAGGAAAGCTCGTGGAATCAGCATGAACTTCTTCTATTTCCCCTGTAATGTCATCTCTGTGTTGAATGTTGGATATGATCTACCTTAACTCTCCGGTCCGCGGCGGTGTGGCCCACAGTTGAACCTCACACTGTACAGTCGAGGCGATAGGCTGCAGTGATTACATCTGTCCCTAGAGCGGGGGCCAGGAAAATGGCCCTTTTCCACATTTCTATTATCACATTTGACCTTCCTCATCCTCCCTGGCCTGATGAAATGAGCATTTAAGGCACACTTATTAAACATAATCTAGTGAAGTTATTAAAACAAGCCAGCTTACTGAGAGATCTGCCACAATTCAATTACCTGTGTAGCTGGAGGGAGAAGCGGCCAGAAAGGGTGACGAGTCTTCTGCTTTTATAGAGCGGGAGGAATGGAGTAGTTAGCGTGGCTTCAATTAACACAATGGGGCTGTGGCGGTAATGAGCTAGCCCGCCATTGGCTGGGAGGAGAGTTGGATGTTGGCGGCTGTCTGCTGTCAGCGCTGAGGGCAGTGTCGGGGCCACGGTGAGCTCATACTTCCTTGTCACTCACTTCCTAGTTAGTTCCTGGATTGTGGCTTTTCCATTAGAGCCGGAGTCAAAGATATGACACTGTCATTACAGTGCAGCGCTGGAAAAAAAAACTGCAAAGACAATTTATTTCATTTTTAAGAAGCTGGCTGTTATAAATTACTGTCATTTTCTTGTTTAATTATCTATTATCTTACTTTATGCTATTTTTAGTTCCCCTTCCGTCTTTCATCATCGCTGATCTTGTCACATTTAAAGGAGCTTTTCCTTCATCTCATCATATTTGCCTTTTCGCCTCCATGACACTGTCGGTGACCCGATGCAGCTACTTTGTGTGTCTTTGTGTTAGTGTCTTGTTCGGTGGCGTGCAAGTGCATCCTCCCTGGACGTGTGCACTGAAATGTCGGCATTACTTCGGATCAGAGGGTCTTGAGGATGTTGTCGCACTGACGAGGCCTCGACGATCAAACTTTACTTTCAGAGCAGGAAGTAAAGTGAAAGTTGTGAAAGCAGCAACATTCCTGAGACAAATAAAAAGTCTTTGTCTCTTTTTGATGAACTTTGGACTTAAAAATAAAGTAGAGGAACAAAAAGTTGTGCAGGCAGGGAGTGATCATGGTGGGACAATATTAGTATTTAGATCAGCTTCATTCCCATCACATCATGCAGGTGTTAATGATATAAATTACAAGCTTTCACAAATACCTTGTTACAGCGTAACTTTACAATAATAAAATGCAATATTATGGTCATGTTTTTTTGGAAAATGATGATCTTTTTAAAAAAAAAAAGACAAAATGAAGATGAAGATTATTGGTCACGTGATGCATATATATGTATTTATCGCACCTGTGAACGCTCTTCTAATTATACTGAGTGAAGCCAGTGAGGTCCTCTCAGTGAGCGTCGGTCACGTTTCACTTTCACTGTAGTTGTTCCTGCGACCAACCAGCACCTGACAGCTAACCCTGGCGAGAACACGAACTCGTGAGGACAAACCAGTCACCTGTCAGTTATAATTGCTTTTGTAATATTTTAGCTCATCTGAGCCCCAGCAAAGGTTCTGATATAGTGTTATATATTATGTAGTGGGAGCTGTAGCTGTGATTGTGTTATTCTTATGTCTGTGACGTTAGTTTATAATGGGTGTAACTCCATGAGCTACTGTAATCCTGATTCCTGTAGTGTGTCGGTAACGCATGTGAAGAACCGACAGTTGGGATGCTTTCACTGCTAATGTTAATGGGGAGCAGTAAAGAGTAGTCACAGTGCACCAGCCGCAGCCATATCATGACAAGTCCAGCCACAAACGCAGCTGTAACCTGAGCAATAACCACAGCGCCGCTGCAGCTCGCCCTTTTCTGAAGGAGTAAAGAGCAATAAATGTATAATGCGACATGTCACATGATCTCCTCCACCTCTAGTGTCTGCAGAGCGCTTCCCTAAACTGGCAACGTGTTATTAACTGGACTGGACCGACACTAACTGTTCCTGTGGATATGAGTAATGTTGTAATGTAATGTGACTCTTCAGGATGTATACATGTATATATTTCTAATACTTTCTCACGTAACATACGCATTAAGTTGTATCATATTAAGACAGTAGACATAAGAGTTTTTATTGGTGTGTCAATTGTCCCTGCAGAGCAAGACGAATTCTTTGTTTGACATCTTTTTCTATTCTCATCCCCCTCCCCCTCCCTTCCTATTAGTTCTGCTTTGTTTAATGTAATTTTGTACGGTGGCCCTGATAGCTCACACAAACAAACACATGCAAACAGACGAAACACAAGCAAACGAAGAAGAATATCTATAGCAATACCACTGTGACAATGGGTGACCGGCATTTAGGGAAAAGGAAGGAAACACAAGCAAACGCAGAAACATCAACATCGTCTTTTTTGGGCCGGTGTGCGTCATGTGACTCGTGCCTCTGACCATGGCCAGCGTTGTTCCCCGGGAACTTGGTTTCTACCACGTATCTTCCATCTGGTTTTAAACCTGAAGCTGGTTCTGAAAGGTTTCTGATCAGGATCGGTTTATTAGCTGTCGGTCACATGATCTTCACGAGTTGTAACCCAGTTGTTATTGACCTGTAGGTGCAAAACATTTTTCATTTTTCTATTTTAAATACTTGAGGGCGTTCTGTGTGACATGCAGTACATCACTGCAAGTGTTTTCAGTGGGAAATATGTCATTTTTACCTTTTAATGTGTGTCTTGGTTAGACTGGGGCAATATCCAAAATGTAATATCTCAGTACAGTCCAAACCCAAATATCACAATACACAATATTATTATCATTATATTATTGTATTTTATGTTTCAGGTGTGTTTTAAAATATTTAATTATATAATATATGTATTTGAAAATATGAAAAATATCAGAAATATTGCAATATTTGATATTATTGAATATCACCTCTGAGAAAACATTATGACTTTATGAGAAGTGTCTGTTGGGGCATTTGTTTGATTGACATTTATCTCAGCCAACCAATCTCAACTGTGGAGGCAGCTCCACTAAGAATCCTCCCCCTTTTGCCCCAAACCCGACCGAACCCTAAAACACTTGCTGTAGGTGACGTCACAGATGCTCCACCCACCGGTTACCGTGACAATCGTGAGCATTTCAATGGATAACAAACAGGAAACCTGTTGCGATCTTCCACGGCTGTATCGCAACGCTGCTCTGTTTCCAACTGACTGGCACTTGCCCATGTGTCCACGTGCATGTGTCTGCATCTCTATTAACATGTGCTGCTGTGTGTGAGTGTATATCTGTTTACCTCTGTTTGTTCCAGTGTCTCCTGCAGCACGCTGGGATCTGTGGGTTATCAGTGTAATTGGATCACCTCCCTGTCATCTTGTCCCAGTGTTTGTTGATAGGCCCTGTTTTAATTTGGCCTTTGTCTCTAATCTGTGGTAGCTGGCCCTCACCGCAGTAATCCCTCAGATAAGTGACAGACAGATTGGGTATCTGAGGAGCAGCAGCCATGTGCCCTGGCCCCCGTTTGTAAGCCTCTGTAAATATGAAGGTGGAGGGGCTATTTAATGGGGAAAGCAGAGTAATATGAAAGAGGGAGACGTGGATGAGAGAATGTGGGTTTTCTGTCAGAAAGCTCGGATACTTAACTCTAAAGTCAAACCAAGGTCAACAGAAGGTGTCAGCTGAGGTCAGAGGAGCTTCCAGCGTTTTGAGGCTGTTCCTCTGTGTGTCAGTCCCACTGAAGATTACTGCTGAGACACACTCTCACACACACACACACACAGCTGCATTTCACACCACCTCAGCCGAACAGTCATTTCATCTGACTCATCAAATCTCTGGGAAAGGAGTGAGATTATAGACTCATCTGCTAATTCTTGAAGATTTCCACCCAGACTGTTTTTGAAAAGCTTACAGCAAGATTACGAATAAATCTTTCTCTATGTTTTATGTCAATGTTTCATAACTGATATAAAACTGTGGATCAATATCATATTAATAAGTGTGGTTGCCACCTTTAGTTGACAATTAAAACATTTTCTTTGGGGGAAAAAAATATTTTAGAAATTTTTTTTCTTTTTCTGTGAAAATAAAATATTTTTGGAGGCAATAATTTTTCTATCTTTATTTCATTTATTTATTTTTTCTCCCAGAAAAAAAATTCACTTGCCACTCTGGAGTGTTCATATATATATATATATATATATATATGCTATACAATAAAGTTTAGCGAGATTATCCTGTCAAAAAAAAAATAGAAATTCTAAATTAGAAGCTGCATTTTCATAAAAGCCATGTCCAAAATTCGTGTCCTGGGAAAGAATATAAATTTTCTGGGCCAGTTGCTCAAAAAAAGACAAGAATCTTGGGAAAACTAAGATGGGAGGAATGTGCTTATTTGTTTCCTCCCTGGGAGTGGGTGAGAAAGAGAAGAAATAGATAGTGCTTTCATGCCTGTACTGCAGATAGGAAGTGCTGCAAGGCTTCACCACACTGCATTTGATTAATTATGTTTTGTTGTATTTGTGTTTTAAACTGCGTCAGACTGTTTTAATAGTTTCGGGTGTTTAATCATCTTTTTACTTCTGTGAATCTGTGAGCACATTCTGGTTGAAATGAGCCCTGTGCCAGTCCTGAGGGGTGACATGGTGATGAGTATGACATCATCAGCATGGACGAGAGACAGCCAATAACAGCAGCGGTCCCGCAGAGCCGCTCAGTAGACGTTTTTGGCCTGCCCGGCGTGGAGGTCACGGGATCCTGGCCGACGACTGCAGCATCTGGCTATCAGGGTGTTAGCGTGCGGAGAGGATACAGAGAGGCCGGAGTGACGCAGTTAAAGTTTAGTCCTGCTACCACGGCAACTGTCTGATGCTCCTCTACGGGGGGAAAAAAAAAAAAAAGAAGAAAAAAGAAAGCGAGAGGAAAGAATCTGCTGTCCCAGGCTCGTTTGGAGAGGAGCCTAATTGAATTAGGGCAGAATGAGAACATGGAGGAACAGTTCACATGCTTGGTAAATGCCTGGAGATCCGTTACTTAGTCTTGGCAGGATCCTCGGCTCTTTTAAAGCTGACACTAAAACCACTGAGTACACTGAGAAATGACAGCCATCGAGAGGAACTCGACCTCTTTTCCCACCAGGGATTCCAGGTTCATCCCTCTCGCACCGAAACACACTTATCATGGACAATTGTGCTTGTACTATGGCTTTTCTATACGTTCTCAATTAAGTCATTGATAATCAGTAAAACGTATGTTATATCGTAATTTTGTTTTACTGAAGAAAAACTGTTTGATCAGCCTTTTTATTAGTTGGAGCTTCAGATGACGCCCTGTGCATGTGTGGGACTAGCTGCTGCACGTGTTTGACTCTGGTCATTTCCTAATTTAATTTAAATGTAAGTGAATCTTAAGTCTCATAAGCAAAGTAGTTTCAGCTAACAGCTAACAGCTGCATGCTCACACACTCACCGTTGTATGTTATATGAATCCTTAACATTGGTCGTCTGTAATACCACAGGAGAAAAACACACATGTTGCTGTTTATTGCTGAGACATTGTGAGGCAAACTACCTGCTCGTATCTCAAGCAGTCGATCTTATCATCGCAGCAACTGTAGCACTAGATCTCCAACTCGGCTCCTTTTAACCATCCCCGGGGTGCAGTCAGAGGCCGGTAAAACTGCTTCCTCCTTTTTTATGTGCCGAGCTGCAAAATAGCAAATTACCTTGGATGCACTTCCTTCTTTGAATACTTTCAAAAGATCTTTTACAGGCTGCACTAAAGGAAACGTGTTGCTCTTTTACATAATCCTAGACTTGTATCACTGGTGTGGCCTGTGTGCCTCTTCTGTCACTATTTACCTCGTGTTGCTTTCATATGCTGCATGTAATCTCTGAGCCTCTCTTCTGATTGGCTGACTGTTTTCTGAGTGAGCCAATAAAAATGTAGCAGATTTCAGATAAAACACTCAGAGAAACCAAATCCTGCAAGGTTTGGATGGTGGGTCCAGGTGGGCGGGGCTTGGTGACTGCTTTGTTGTGACATCACAAAGTTCCAGAAGTCCTGACGGCTGGTTTTAAGGCTCAGTTTCTGAATACAGGCTGTGTGCATTTCTCTGTGGACTGAGGCTTTGATACTTTCACAGTATTAATATAGAAGCTAGACCTGATCTATAATCACACTACACATGGACACAGACCTTTACACTATAGGGACCTTTAAAAACACTGTCCCAGTTCTCTAGATAATCTCCAGAATATGCCGTCTGAAGACTATTTCTCTAAAGGAATGTAGTTCCAATGAAAACTGGTAACGGTGGACATTGTTTTGACAGAAATGCATTTTTTTGAATGATTATTTTCAGTACTGTGGGCATCACAAACATAATTCCAGTCACCTGCATTGTACTGGGTGAAGGGAGATCTCCAAAACCTTAGAAAAACCAGTTCAAGTCCATGCAACACAGAGGCTGTGGCCTCCTCCTGGGCGCTGACACCTCTGACATGCAGCTTTGTCTTTGCTCTGTTCTTGGAGCTGCAGTCTGGTTCATGCCATCACCGGGCCTCCTGCTGCACCGGTCCTGTTTGCCCTGTCCTCCCCAGCAGCAGGGCTCGCTGTAGCCTGTTTGTTTTAATCAGCACTATGTTTGCCAAAGAGCTTACCTCAGGAGATGGGAGTCCTTGTGTGTTCTCCTGCGATGCAGAGAGGACGAGGCCAAGTACAGTCATAGTGTAAAGACACAAATAGAGGAAGCCGCCTTTTGCTTTCATTTTTATTCAATTTTTCCTTGAAGATTCTTTCCTCAGGACATGAAAGCATCTCCACACTTGGCTTCTTGCAAATACTCTGTAGTTTTTTACGTTTTTCTGAGACTGTCCTCGTGTAAAAACTGGATCCATACGTTGTCTGCGCCAGCACCCGTTAGGCGACCTCTAATGGACACAGGAATTATGACGGGAGCAAAGGAGGGTCAACACGTCAGATCGTCCCCACCCGTAACCAACTGTCATCCTTGTTTCTTTTAACCATGGCCGCTCTACCGGCTCCTTGTACCACCAGCGCCTAAAGGTCTTACTCATTCTTACCCACAGACGGTGAATAAAGCTGGACGTCGCCTCCGTGACGTCACCCACAGGTTTTCTGAGGAGCGGTTGTGAAGCTCCAGATTATTTCTGATGTAAAGTTGGACATTTTAACATGGGAGTCTATGGGGATTGACTCACTGTTGGAGCCAGACTCTAGTGGTCATTAGAGGAACTGCAGTGCACTTGATCGTTCTTACCACGCGTCATTCAACCACATCTAAAGTAAAAGGTTCAAAATCCAAGCTGCATCCAAATGCGCCCCCGGTCTCTCTTCAAGGATCTTTTTCTCTTCGTCTTTGTCGTTTGGACAGAATGAGTTATAGAGATATACAGACGGGGGACAGCAGTGCACATTTCATCGGTCGGTCTCTCCCACAAATGGAAAGCGATAGAAGCAGTAGCCGGAGCTTGAGAGGGAAGTGGAAGTGCTGCCTTCTTCTCAATCATGTTGTAAATTGAGTATAATTGTCGGAAAATTACAAAAATCATTGGATGCAGCCCTCGACCCCAATTCTGCCGTCAGAAAAGAGGTTTTTTAAGACACTTAAATGATGTGACGAGCTCCTTCTGAAGCACATCGAGGCCTCAACTCGCACAAAAAAGCTTCTTCAATAATCTTTGTGTTGTGGAAAGTTTTTTTTTTTTTTTTTTCGCTCTCCTCTTTGATCGCTCTCATTACATGTCTACTTTTGGCATTCACATCTCCACGCCCCTCCTCCCCCCTCCTCTTATTTGTTCTCCATTTCAGCACCGTCTGCCAGTCAGATTATCATCAGCCCTCATTTAGCACGTCCACTCCCAGCCAGACATACCATCTTTGGCATCACACCCTTCTGTCAGGCTGCTTCTCAATGGCATCACCTCAGCCCACGATCCGTCCAACCCCCCCCCCCCACCCCCTTTTGTCAGCAGCACAAAGTTGATCTATTTACCCACCATCCCACTGATCTTTTTCACAAACAACCCGAGCTAAAGGAAGGAGGGGATGCAGAGATGTCAGGCAGCCAGTCAAACAACCAAGCAGCCCAGCCTGCCAGCAAAACACAGCTCCTCTCCTTCAGTCGGCTGTAAAGCCCATCTGCTGGAGGCAGCATTAGATGCAATATCCAATTCAATCCCTTCCCTCAACTTTCCAGAAAGCTTTTAGCCACATTTTAGCACACAAAAGCTGCTGCTCTGGCCTTTGTAGCTTGAGCTTCTATTTAAAAAGGTGAGGGTGAGGATGCAGGGGGAAGAAATCAATAAAGTGTCCTGGCTCTCAATCTTCTTGGCCTGCAGTGGAGGTGTTTTTAGGTTGGGAGAGGGAGGGAGGGCAGTGGAAAGAGGTGGACTGTTTTTGTCATTCATAAGCTTTGCTGACAAATCCTTGACATCATTTGGCGGATTGTATCGATAACTTCTTTCCCGGACTGCAGAGGACAAATCGAAATCATTTGTCTGGCTTTGTTGGGGTAGCGGTGGCGGCGGCGGCGGTGGAGGAGGAGGTGGAGGTGGAGGTGGTGTGGGGTTGCCACGGGCAGCGGAGAAGAGGATGACGTCCAGGACAAAGCCGGCACTGCCAACCTCGGATGTGACATTGGCAGCTGAAAGCGTTTTGTACCGCGGAGAAGTTCAGAGGTCGCAGTGAGACAAGCCGGTTGTGTCATTCTCAGCAGTTCTCAGAGTTGACGGAGGCCGGACAGCTGCTGCTCTTTACTCGCAGTAAAGATGCAGATCAGTGTTCTTTTAAAAGAGATTTTCCTTCTGGATCACAACATCCAAAAAAAAAATCAACAAAAACTGGAGGCAAATCAGAAAAAAGGAAAAAAAAAAAGGAATGACATCAATCGGCATGTGTCTTGTAACACTGACTGATATCCAATTTAATCCTAAAATGCACACAAATATGCACTTACACTCACTCACACCCCAAAAAACACATTTATCTCTCATAAATATGCCCACTCACACAGATCTGTATTCATGTATTCTTAGTGGGGGCTGTTCCAGAGGGGAGAAAAAGAGCTCGCTTTTCCTGCCTGCTGTTTTGACAGTTGTGGGCTTGAGCGTCAAATGGCAAATCTCTTAATCTGCCCTTATTAATACGAAAAACATGAGACTGTCTGATATTGTCACACACATTCCCCATCTGCACTGAGATGAATGCAGAGGGAAATAGCAAAAAAAAAAAAAAAAAAAAAAAAAAAAAAAAAATACTACAGAGGTATTAGCATTACATAATTTAAAAAAAATAAATAAAAAAGAAAAAAGGATTGTGATGGTTCAAATGCTTCTCTGGTGACACCTGGATCCAAACTGGTGGTGTGAGCTTTGGTGTTAGGCTTGGAAATCGTGTGTGTGTGTGTGTGTGTGTGTGTGTGTGTGTGTGTGTGTGGAGGCTTTCCGTTTTGGGAACAGGGATGAGACAGTGCTAATCGCAGTGTGTATCCGTGGCTGGGGGGGAATCTATTTGGGTGTATGAAAATGGCTAGACTAGCTTAATTAGTTTGATCCATGTTTGAGAGCTGTGAAAGGTCAAAAAACTAGGTCTGAAAGGTCTGTCTGGACCGTGCCCTCCCGACCTTCATCTCTTGATTTTTTTTTTTTTTTTTGGCTCTGGTTTTGTCTTCGGCAGCAACTCTGGAGCTTTTTTAGAAAATCCAGGCCAGGCATCACGATGCCACGAACCAGACGCCGCAGATGTCGGATAGATCTCTTCAAAGCCTGAGAAAATATATATAAATTCCCCTTAAATGGTCCCATCCAAAACCCACCCATCATACACGGGTTTTGTGCATGTCTGATTCCAAATTCAAGTGCTTAATTTTCTGCTTTTTATTTATTTTTTGGTGATTTGGAGGCAAAATCTGGTATTAATGCAGCTCAGTGTGAGTGAGTGGGGCGGGGTTGTTTGGGTATGAGGGAGGGTAAAACTTCTGGAGTGAAGCCACCACCTACAGGTCTTTGGGAAGCTTCTACCTGTTGGCAAAGGTGGGTACAAAATAAGACACGCTACACATGATCAACAGCAGAGCTCAGTTCAAAGGCAAAAATTAGCATAGATTTATGTTGCTTCAAACCAACCAGGGCGCAGACTGTGTGTCGTCTGACTGGCTGGAAGTAAGAGTGTTTATACCTGATCCAAAAGGTCACACTTGGAAAATTCGTCTTTGTGTTTGCAAAGGAATGAATTGTACATCGAGGATAATGACGCACAGTTTCGTGAGACACTTCTTCTGAAAATGTTCACAGTTTGTTTTCATTTGTACTCATGAAAAAAAGGTGGGAGCTGTGAGAAGAATGAAAAAAATCACAGCCTGAGACAAGTTCAAGACATTCATACATCCGCACGCATCGCTAATTACTGCGCAGAGCAGGACCGATTGTTGGATTGTCAATTTCAGAACCTTTCGAAAACTCTTCAGACGCTGCGCTCCCTGATTCTGCCAAACCGAAAAGATGTTTCAGACGCTCTTAGAAGATCTGAAAAAATATTTTATCAGATGCATACTGAGGAATTAAGTCATAGAAAATTTAATAGTCTACATTATCTTTGGTCAGAGGCAAAGTCTAGCATAATGTTCTTACTTCAACTTAACTAGATGCCTGAAATAAGGCCTGAAGACTGTCAGTAAATACCACAGTCCTGATTTCTTTAAGTTTTTACATCTGTTACTGATGCTAACGTGATGCTAACAGGGGTTAGCCTAGAAAAACACGTCATCCCTTCCATATCATCCTCTGGAACAGAGCGTGGGGAAATATCTCAATGATCAAGAAGAGTTTAGTTTTGAAAACTTCTCTGTCTTTTGAAAGGTAGTCGTCACGGCGATTCGGCATCTTCATTCTTCCTATAGAGAAATCAGTCACCTGACCAGAGGAACCCTGATGCACAAGTCAGATTTGGAAACTTGTGAACTTCGTCTTCTAATCTTTCACCCAATGAGATGTCATTGAGGAGTCCCCTCCCCCCCCCCTTTGCAGAACTCCTTTGTTTTGTCCGACAATGTCATTCACATTACTCATACACTTTTACATCGTAATGCTGCATTATTCATATAAGAGCTCGCCCCTTGAAAAGCCCAACATTTCACTGTAATAAGACTGACTTGATGAGGAGAGCTTCTGTCTTTGAGACTCGGCCCGAACGGGAAGGGTCTTTCTTTTTAAATCTTCAAACACCCACTGATTATGTCTCAGTGCCCGTGCTCTGAGGAGCGTTATCCATGTGGTCACAGAGGGAGAAAAGAAGCATTAAGGTCGTCAGAATATTACTTCATGTTCTTTTTTTTTTTTTTCTGTGACTGGTCTCTGTGAAGGTGTGCCGTTCAAACGCTCTTTAATCTGAAACATTTGCGCTCGTTTCTCAGCCTGTCCGACGTCACCGTGGCAGCGTCAGCAGAAAACTGCAGCGAGCACAATGTTATCAGAGCAACTTTGCGCAGGAGAAGTTGTAACATGGTGCAATTTTCCTTTTATAGGAACAGTGAGGAAGTTACAGTGTGAGTGGCAGGGACACTTTGAGCAAGGTCAGAGGTATTGGGAGTGAAGGGGGGGGGGGGACTGCTAACCCCTCCACCCCCCACCCCATTGTTGTGCCCCCTATCCTCTTGTGCATCCAACTTCAATTCCACTTCAATTTTTATCAACCTTCTGCTCGCCTCTCAAGGAGATAGGATTCAAACCCTGACACGCATTAGCCCCCCAGATTGACTTGATACTGCCACACCCAGGGGACACTCCACAAAAAAGGAGACCCAGTTTTTTTTTTCTCCCCCACCCCCCCTCCACCCCCGCACCTCCTTTCACTTCAACCTGTTTCCTATCTCTCACCCACTTGCCCTCTACATCATGTGTCCTTCCATTTCTTATCCTCTCCTCCTCCTCCTCCTCTTCCTCCTCGCTCGCTTCTATCTCCATCCCCTCGCCGCTTGTCCATCCTCCACCTCATCTTGTTTTCCCCAGTGCGTGCCTCCTTGTCAGTCAGCTGTCGGCGCGACATTCCACCTCCTCCTTCAGCGTGATGGACAGGCGCCACCGGGTTCTGATGGAGTAATTTGCTTACGAAAACAGGCTGGCATCAAAAAAGGAAGAAAAAAAGGGACAGATGGCGGCAAAACCAAGTGATTGCATTAAGAACGGGGAAGAGAGAGAGAGAGAGAGGAAAGTGTGTGTTGGGGGGGGGGTCAAGGCGAGAGGGGAGGGTTTTTCCATTTCCATTCATCACGGCGGCCGATAGACAGAACACAGACGGTTTCTTTTTTCTCTTTCCATGACATTTTTGAGGTTGAAGTCGTCTGTAGGAGCCAGAGTCGGGTCAGAGGACACACTCCAGATACAAATACCACAGAACATCCTCACACACTCGTCTGCCCTGACTCCTGCAGTACTGTCAGTGTGTGTGTGTGTGTGTTGTTATTTTTAGGATTGGTGGAGGGTAATCAATCCCTAACCTTTGCAATGTTTGTTGATCATTTGAGACACATGATCCACCTCGGTCAACTAGCATTATGTTTAGTGGATAGTTTAATACAGTGAAACTTAAATTTGCATAATGAGATACAGGTTTAGAAACTTTGAACTTTGCTTTAAAGATCTCATATTTTTTATCTGTGTAATGTATTTGTGCTTTTACGAACCGAACACTTTCAGCTCAGTTTTCTGCTTGACCAAATAAAAAACATGGTACAATATAGTAAAGTATTAATATAGAACCTACTCCTGCTTTATAATCAAACAACACGTGGACATCTACCTTTATACAATATGTGTCAGACAGGGACTCAAGGCAGGATTCAGATGCAGAGAATTAGAAATCAAACGGCTTTATTGAAAACACCGGTGACCTCAGAACGAGTGAAAAATAAATGGCTATGAAAATCCTTGTCCTAACCTGACTCACGGAGGAAGTCACTAACTTCTAAAGTCTAGGAGAAAACAAAATCACTCCAGGAGGAAAAAAGCCCCAAACACAAAACGCTCCGTAAGGAGGAAAAACCTGACTTAATAAAATAATAAACCAAAATAATCAACTCACGCCACCAAGCGGAGGATCTAGGATAATCTATGAAAAAATATACGAAATAAAAATCACTCTTCACGGGGAACAATCGGCTTACTTTGAATAACACAAGGGCTGTGGGCATGGACAAGCGCTCGGGTGCAGGTCAACGACGAAGACGCTCTGGCACAAGACAAGGGGAACACAGACTATTTAAACACATGGAGGGAAATAGGGCACAGGTGGAAACACTTAGGGCAATCAGACTGACACATGAGGAAGGGCAAGTGACCTGAAACGAGATAAACAGGAAATGACAGGACAAAACAAAACCAGGACAAGACAACGTCACCACGGTGTGACAAGATGGACCTTTCATGATAAACAAACACCTGCTAAATTGAAGAGAGATGTAACCCAAACAGAAGTAAGACTCAGATTCTACCTGGACTTCTTCAAATCAGACCAGACCTCCAGTGAGCAGGGACACTCACAGAGCACTTTATTAGGAACACCTGTCCACCTGCTTATTCATGCAATTATCCAATCAGCCAATCATGTGGCAGCAGTGCAGTGTAAAAAAAAATAGTTTAAGTTCACATCACGGTCTCTGGAGCTTTCACTCAGAATGGAGCCAACGACAACAAAAAAACCTTGTTGATGAGAGAGGTCAGAGGTCAGAGGAGAACGGACTGACTGGTTGGAGCTGACAGAAAGTTCTACGGTCACTCAGATAACCACTCTCTACAACTGTGCTGAGCAGAAAAGCATCAGCGTGAACAACACGTCCTACAACCTACAACAGAAGACGACCACGCCAGCTTCCACTTCCTGTCACCACCAACAGAAAGCCGAGGCTGCAGTGGACACAGACTCACCCGCACCGGACAGTTGAAGATGGTGCATACAATAAAAGGTGGTGCTTTTGACCTTTTTGTGTGCTGTGACCCCTGGACTCCTGCTTCTGAAATTAAACCAGCTAATAATAAATCTCTAACAACTAACGGAAGGATAATGAAATATTTTTATATTTGACTTTTGGAGAAAAAAGAAATTCCTGTATACGTTTCTGCTCTCTCAAACCTTAAGTACAGTTTTAATTTTTTTACCCATATCATGTGGGAAAACACTGCAGTCAGGTTTACATACTGTGCTGACCAAACCCACAGTGGTGACCAAACAAGGAGCAGCCATCACATTCACAAGAGCTACCATAAATGAATCTACACACACACACACACACACACACACGAACACGCTCATGTGTGGCTGTCCGGCCTGCTGGTGATTCCTCACAGATAGTATTGATCGGAGACGCGGGCCTCATTCATTACAGGCTGACTAGCAGCAGATGAGCTGAGGCTTAATGCTGAGCAGGGCCTTTCGCTGTCATCTGGAAAAACCACAAGGGTAAATTGTAGAAGCTATGCATAAGTAAATGTGAAGGTGGGCTGTATGTCTTACTCAGCAGCATTACGTAACACGCAGCGTTCACTCGGCGAAGAGGGGGACGCGCTTTTGTCCTAAAATAATTATGTGATCATACGTGATGATGAAGCCGGAGGTTATTCTGACTGTAAAGGATGTTTCTGCCAGTGGGAAGAACTGACTAACTTTATTCAACATCAGAGATCAGTTCATACTTATCATTATATCTTATAATAAAAATGGACAATACGGCTTCTGTTGTTTGGATACATTACAAATACGTACATTTCAAATGTTAATCTCAGTTTGATATAGAAGATGTAGTAGATATATTATCAGTTAAAACTAACTGTCCTCTAAAACCTTACATCAACCTGATATTTGGTACATGAACTTGGGAGTGTAAAATTTACCAATTTATTGTTTTATTCACTGTGAAACGAAACAAATGCAAAAATGCTAGTACAATGTTATTTATTTATGTATTTAATATCCTATATTTGCATGGGGATAAATTAATGACATGATTTATATGTTTATACATTTAAGGGCGTAAATGTCCTCTTCAACTGAAGCCACTGACCACAGTTCTGTCAGTTATTATAGAGTAGATGTAAAATCAGGCACAAACAGGCCTAAAACAACCTAAAATGTTTTTCTTTTTATTAGTGTATTTGTTAACCCAGGAATTTTTATAAACATTTAATTTAAAGTTAGTGCAACTCAGCTTGGTCTTAACCAGACAAACAAGTGAACATAAAACTTTAACCAAAATGTTTTAACTTACAAAAATGATGAGAATCAAATCAATTTCTTGTTTAACAAAGATGGACATGAATCACATCTCCTTAGATTTTCTGATTTAATCTTCACCTTGTTAAACAACCTTAATGTTTTAATTACAGTTTGCATAAACAGTTAAATCAGAGTTAAAGTGTTTGGAAACCTTCATCATATTCCAGCAGTGTTGCTATTACTGGAGTTTCTGAAAGTTGGAGTTACTAGCCAGTGATGACGCATGATTTAAGATCCAATTTCCTAATTAACTTGTTAGCAAACTGAAACTTATTGACACAGAGAAACGTTAGCATTAGCAAGTTCACAACATGAATGTAGGTCTCGCCGCACTAGCTTATATTTACCAGCTAGCTGCTAACATTGTCTACGTCTCTGTCAGGAGGATGTGACGCTGAACCAAACAAAAAGCTGAGTGTCAGAAAACCAAGACAATGAGCTGAAAGAGGCTACAGCGCTCCACAGAGCCGAGGGTCCTGCAGGGGTCCACCGCTTCAAATACTGATCAACCCGACCAATCAAAACCTTTCTGACTTCTAACCTTTAAAGCAAAGCACTGTTTCCTTGTGACCTCTATCTCTACGTGAGTTTTATCTTCCTGTGATATCTATTTATGACTAATATCTTTTTTATTTTTAGATGCAGAATTTGAGCTTTGGGATTAGCATAAAGTTCTGTCCTCATCCTCAGAAATAACTCCCACACCTCAAATAATACTTTCTGTTTGTCTGACTGTAGCTGCGGTCGCTGCAGTAATCTGTGAGTTATCTGAAGCTGGATTCTGGCCGTCTGTGATCGGAGCTGGTGGAGACTCCGACAGACAATGCCTTCTTTCTGTCCCGGCCCTGCAGACTCTGCCTCATACATGCAGCTGTATTTCCCCAGAGAGTCTGTCGCATTCCTGTTTCCACAGTGCAGCACACTGCCATTTTCAACGGGGGACTGGGATCACAAAGAGAAGAGCTCCAATTGCCTCTGCGAAACCTGGCACAGCTGCGAATTTGGCCTTTTGGATGCTTCATTTTCTCCCCTCTACGTTTTCTCTCAGTTCCCGGGCTGCAGGAAAAGAATGACTCCTGCTTAACGATAAAATCAATGTCATTTTGAGGCAGCAGCGAAGAGGGAGGGTGGAGACGGAGGGCTGGAGAGAAGAGGAGGGAAGGGAAGGTGAAAGGGGGGAAGTTGGGGAGGCGAGTATATTACTGAGCTGGCAAATGTGCCCTCATGCCAGGGAGTCAATTTGAGTGAAGCCGTGCAATGTGACATCATTTACTCAGAAATCCCTAATTTGTCAGCATTAATATTTCAGCCCCAGCATCGCCTGTCACAGTGTGCCAGAGATGACTGATCAATCTATAAAACGGCCGCAGCTAATTTATTGAATATTTATGTGCAATGTCATGTGCAGGAGAGAAGCAGAATTTATTCCACCGCGCTCTGCTCTTACGGCCGGGAACTTTTTCTAAAAATCAAATTCTAGCTTTGCAGAGAATATGAGAAAAATCTGCATGCCACAAAATATCACAGAGTCAAATGAGAAATGAACAGGTGTGAGCTGATTGGAAAGTGACAGAGTGACAGGCAGAGAAATGTACTCATCATTAAAATAAATAGGGAAATAAATACATTTAATTTTAATTCATAAAAATAAACACATTAGTGAGTAATGTGTAAGAAAATTTTAAGATGAACAATATTTTCATTTAGAAAATCTGGAAAATTACACTTTTATTAATTTGACTGATTGACTTACATTTAAAACAATGTAAATAAACATTAAAAAAATAATAACTTCATCTAACCTCTTGTAAATATTCTTCTCATCATATTTGGACCTTTTGATTTTTAATTTATCTTTTTTTAAACACGACTTTCTTGCCTCTTGTTTTCATGTTGTTTCATGTTTTTATGTAGATTGTACATTAGATCATGTGATCTTCTAATTGCATTCAGAGCTGTGTTTCAGGATATACAGTAAACTGCACCGTCTGTTTGTCTTTCACATTGACAGACCCTTTTGAGTGTGCAGACAACCTCTTTTTCAAATGCTACCTTTGTCCTGCACCTGTGCACAACTGTGGATGCATGTGCACACGATCCTCCCTCTCTGCCTCTAACTGCCAGTTGCCTGACCGGGGGTCATGTCTTGGATTATGGGGATCCATAACCCTATGAGTTCAACTGCCCCCTCCCACCTGAGACATTTCTGACAAGCCAGAAAGTAAACTCTGTAAAAATGTAACTTTAAGTCAGAAGATTTCACATTTTATTTTTCACTAACAGTTCAGTTTTCCTCACTACATCATGGTCTGAGTGTTTCAGCTTTATCTAGCCCTTTTGTTCAATCTGGTTTTTCTATAATCACTTATTTTTCAGCTGTTTTAGTATTTAAAAAAAATTATCAGAATCATTCTAAAAGAAAAAAGATGTTTAATGTGTTTGTGTAATTGCAGAATTTAAACACATCATGTCATAAATTTACAGAAATACGACAGAGAACATGATTTCAGTGCCGTCAGTGACTTTAGCTCCAGTCCTGACTTTTCTTCTCAAACCTACGTTAAAGTTCCACACTGCAAAAGCTCATGTAAGAATATCTAAATTAAAATCCCTCTTACTAGTTTTTTTTTCCAGAGCTTTCAACTGCACCACACAGTCTTCATTAGTGGAGTTTGTTCAGTTGTCACGGAGATGGATCTGTTGACATGTCAGCTCAGAAGCTGATGTGATTTTTGCATTTTAACAAATCCATCCTCCATGAACAAACTCCATCCGCTGATGAAGACCTTGTGACACAGTTGAAAGCTCTGGGAAAAAAAAAAAAAAAAACCCCACTTAATGGTCAAATGACTATTTTCCAAGAAAAAGAATAAACATAGATGTTTTTCCGAGTGAGATTACGGGTTCAGACTGATCCAGAACGTGTTGGAAAAGAACCGCTCTTTGTTTAATCCCTGGGTCAGATTCACAGTAGAACAACTGACTCTGTGCAGCTGAAAATGATGAATCTAAACAGAAGTCGCAGCTTCTCTCCTCCAGTAAATGTGAATCCCCTTAATGCCCCTTCCTAATCTGTGTGTGACTGTGCTGCCAACACATGACTTTCTCCGTCATTGTCTTATTCCATACATTTCCTCCTGTATTATTCCTTCTGTGGGGATAGATTTTTTAGCATAACCCACGTTGTGTGCAATTATTTACCGCCTGGTGATGGAGAAATCCCTCCATTTTCTGCTTTTGTTGGCAGCTGCACTGCACATTTACACAATAGGCATTTAGCACGGACAGCGTAATTATGACAGCACATCAGAGCTGAAAGTGCTGGGACAGTGCCAAGGCGAAAGCTGCTCAAACCCTCATCCTTCAACGCCGCCCATGAAGATCATTATGAATGAAAATTAGTGCCGGTGGGATGCGGGAGACGAAGTGCGAGAAAAACACCACTGCGGAGCGCTGGAAGCACGGCATCCCTGTACGCCGGGACTTCTCTCAGCAAATACTACTGCAGGAGTGAAAACCCAGAGCTCCGGTTTTACTCAAGTGTCTCAGAATTTATGCTTAAGGTTAAACTAGGACTAAATACACACATCAGATCTACACGTGACTTCCAGAGAGAACTGCCGGGAAACAGTGCGGCGTCACTCACTGTCACCAAGCAGAAATAATGTCCAAATATTTCATTTGTTTTCCTCCAATATCTGAAAACACTTATGTTCTTAATGGTTTTTGTTGGTTGTATTTAGGCGACTGGAAGCTCTTCTGTTAGACTGGGGAAAGACTGCTGCTCATATATATTGTATTTATCAAAACTTTGCTCTTTCCTTTTTTAACCAGAAAGATTTTGGATTTTGGAGCCTAAACCACATGTGAGACCGAGGTAAACATATTATAGGCAGCACTTTAAAGCTCCTCCAGTGTAAAGGTCTGTGTCCATGTGTAGTGTGATTATTGATCAGCTCTAGCTTCTATATTAATACTGTGAAAGTATCAAAGCCTCAGTCCACAGAGAAATGCACACAGCCTGTATTCAGAAACTGAGCCTTAAAACCAGCCGTCAGGACTTCTGGAACTTTGTGATGTCACAACAAAGCAGTCACCCAAGCCCCGCCCACCTGGCCCCACCATCCAAACCTTGCAGGATTTGGTTTCTCTTTGACTTTTTTTTTTTTTTTACTTAAATGAGCGACTCAAACCAAGTCATCGGCGAATCATTGGCAGTGATTCTGGGAACAGTGAGTGAACCTGACCCGGATCACCTGACCAGCGGGTCTGGATGCTTCATATCGTACGAGTAGATCGGAGATGTACGTGGGACCATTTTAGTGTTTTATAGATGAGTTGTAGGATTTCAAAATAAATTGTTTGTACCAGTTCTGAATGAAAAGCCTGCGTCACAGTCTCCTCCTGATATCTCTCGGAGAATTTCGTATCTTTTCTCAGTCTTTCATGTTGAACTGTACAGTTGCAAACAAGTGTCAAGTGTTTCCTTGAAAGCAGCTGTGATTTTTACGTGCGGTTCTGCACTGAATACGGGTCAAGACAGGAGTCATTTCCTGGGTTAAGGATATTGATGAAAATGATTTTACAAGAGCGCCAAAGATGCCTCACTCCATCACTCCATCTCCTCAGACACTTGTTACAACAGGGCCCTCCATCCAGGTCTCTTCCCAGCGTGCACCTGGTGAGCCGGCGGGCCAGCAGGTGACCGATCCCGACAGCTCACAATCCAAAAAGTGCAAATCTTTTCCGTTGCACCACGGTTAGCTTTAGCCCCTCCAGTCCCTTCATTATATCAGCGCTAATTACAAATTCTTAAACCAGTGCCAGACATTACAATAAGACAGTGCAGTGAGCATATGGCATAATATCCTATTAATGAACACTCTAAATTCAAACTCAGGTCAGCGCTATCACGCCGGAGAACGTGTCACTGATCCGATGGAAGCAGGGGGAGGGGGGCTGCGAGGGAGGGAGGAGGAGGAGGAAGTGACCTTCTTCTAAAATGCACAGACCAATTTCGAGGGGGGAAGGCAGCCCCCGGGGCCGTCTCATTGTTTTACTTGTTTAATTTTTCGCCAGCAATTATTGATATAATATTTTGATGGCAGAGCTGAGGAAGGAGAAGTCATTAAAAGGGACTGAGGGAGGGAGGAGTGATTTTTTTTTTTCCCTTCATTTTGCTTTGCCACTAGCTGCTTCTACTCATCTCCTTCTCTTTTTCTTTTTTTTTTGTACACTCCTCTTTTTCTGCATTTTTTCCTACCTGCCACTCTCCATCTCTCTCCGGGGGGAAAGTTGAGCTATTTGCATTTGCTGTCACAACAGTGTGAGGAACAAGTTGTGGCCGTCTCACAGGCTCAGTCCTCAGCACGCTCGGCGTTTTAATGGAGACTGTCAACTACAAGAGAGATGGATACCCCCCACCCCTCCACTGCCTTCCCTCCTTTCCTCCTCCCCGACCCTCCTTCTTTTGGAAAAAAAAGGGGGGATGCAAATAGACACATTTAGCATGATTGCATCTGCGAGGTGATAGATGTTCCCTGTGGCGTGTTTCGTTTGGATCACGTTTTCTTCGGAGTTAATCTGCCGAGATGACCTCCTGTCTGACGTGACGCGGGGGCCCAACGCAGAGAGCAGAAGGACGGCAGAGGTAGCGAAAGGTAGAGGAGGAAGACACTTCACCTTTATCTGGAATGGAGCTGTGATCAGTCCTTTCCTTGTCAGGGACTGAAAGGCCATCAGCAGCCAAAATTACCTCTCCACTCCAGCTGTGCACCGGGAGCTGATAAACTGTACCGTCCTCTTTATGGGAAATTCATATGGACGTGAAGTCACAACAACTCTTCTCACCGAGGGGAGGGGGGGGGGGGGGGCTCATCAGATTACACAGGGGCCCTTCTCTCTACCTCTCCCCAGGGATGGCTCACTCTCAGCGGTCCCCAGAGCTGGACCCCTGCCCCTGGCCCCCGCCGAGCGCTGCGGAGCTGTGTTTGTTTAAAAACCAGACTTAATCCTCCGCAGCAGCTGTCTCAGATCAGGTCCCATTTCAGCGCTGAGGGAGGCGATTTGAGGTGGGGGGGGGGCACAGGGGGCTGCAGGTGCAGGCTACAGAGCAGATGTGGTAAAGAGCTCAAACATGGAGGTGAAAAAGAGTCGGATGTGGAGCGTCCACAGAGGGAAAGACGACACTGTAGGACGAGAGAAGAAGAGAGAAAATAAGTCCCGTCCCGTCTCAGAGCCGCTGAAACCAGAACACACGTGTGGTCCACATTCACGCTGCCACAGTGATGGGCCAAAGTCTTGTTTGCGTAACCGTGGGAACAGTGAGATGGGACAAAACAAACAAATAAATAAACACAATAATACAGCTAATATAGCTGTTCATGAACAGACACACAGCTGCACTGACAGCTCACCATTATCTCACATGCACATGATGGTTAAGTCATTTACCACAGAGCCGCTTGTGTTTCCATGAACCTCATCAACAGTTTCCTCTTCACATCAGCTGCTTTCACTGGGTGTCAGAGCGAAGCCGAAGGTTCGTGGTGTTGCCAAAAAAGTTTATGAATCTGATTCTGAATTATGCAAGAATCATTTTGAAGTTTTAAGATAGACTGTAGCTTCATAAATATCAACTTTAAACTCAGTATTAAAATCAAAGTCAATGGGAAAAGTTTGTTGATGTGTGGTTCTTTGCGTGCGTGTGTGTGTGTGTGTGTGTGTGTGTGTGTGTGTGTGTGTGTGTGTCATCGTTGTGAGCTCACTTTGGCCAGTCCTCGCAGTTTCAAAGAGCTTTCTGAGGGACACCTGCAGTGACCGAGGTCAGAGTCAGGATGAGTCTCGACGACATGAATGAAAGTCAAGGTCACGTCCTCTGTGTGTGATGGATACGCACTGAGCAGCAGACACATTCACAATTTCTTCTGGAATTTTTCTCGTTACTCGTAATGTTTGCATCTCCTAAAGCATGATGGGAGCTGTAGTACCAAAAACTCAAAACAGATTCAACTCACATGAGAATGAATAAGAAAAATAAGAGGGAAAAATATAATTAAAATAAGTCTTTTACCTGCTTTATATAATCAATAACCTGTCTACCTGTCTACCTGTCTACCTGTCTACCTGTCCTTGAACATGTACGGTACAACTCACCTGCCAAATGTTGACATTTCTGAGAACTTAAAAGCATCTAATGGCTAGTTTGTCAGCATGCTTACAGGTGTGTGTGTGTGTGTGTGTGTGTGTGTGTGTGTGTGTGTGTGTGTTTCGCGGACACACACCCACCGGGCTGTGGTTGATATTTTTTCCCAGGTTTCCGAGCTGCCTGCGTCGTGCGCTCAGCAGTCACTCAGTCATTCAGCTGATAACCACAAATGAACAGAAGCAGAGAAAGGCCTGTTGTGTGAGTGTGGACTCCACCTGTAACGGCTTGATTAGAGAGAGAAAAAAAGGTCATCCTTGTCCGGGAGTAAACTGGATTTATTGTTGTCACGACTGCCACGCAACAGTGATAAAAATGACCTCAATAAAAAACAGCACAGCCAATGACATATGCAAATGATTCCATAAAGGCGTAAATGAAAGGAGGTGGGTGGGGGTGGGAGCCGTGGGGGTCAGATGGAGCAAATGAAGGCCGAATGGCGGATACAGTGGCCGGGCCCATCACTCTTCATGCTAGCCTTTTATGTAGCTGTCCAGCAGCCCCTACACGTGCCCCCTCTTCTCCTTCACTGGCCCTCTGGCTCACTGATAACGCAAAGGGCAGTGCCGTGTGTGTGTGTGTGTGTGTGTGTGTGTGTGTGTGTGTGTGTGAGTGTGTGAGTGGACACATTCGTCTCTGTGTGTTCATGTGCAGGATTTGGTGGATTGTGATTGTGAGCAGCAGCAGCAGCAGCAGTGGAAATATTAGTATTAGCTGTAGTGATAATAGTTAACTGTCATCGGGGGGGCCCTTTGCCCTTGGGGGCCCCGAGTATTTGCCTGGTTCACCTCTCCTGACGGTGCACCTCTGCTTATGGAATAAAGCAACAGCTCGTCCTCACACATCTGCTGAGGTTCAATCCAACATTTAAAAACAGCTTCAGCAAAAACAACTAACGAACTAAAACAAATTAGTTTCATTAGTGATGATATGTTTTCACAGCAGCTGGAGTTGTGGTAGTTTATAAATCTGGAACACTGAGAACAAAGGCTTTTTAAAAGTGGATGTTGGACACCTGGTAAATATGAGATATTTAACCCTCCACTGTGCGCCCAGATAAAGAGAAACTAAAGACGATGGAAAAGCCAAGAAATGTGAGAGACAAAGCGGCAGATAGAAACATACAGTCATAGAGACAGACAGTGTAAAACAAAGAGAGGAGGCTACAAATGAAGAGTGCAGCAATGCTGGCGGACATTGGCATCCCTCTAGCTGGCACACCAGCATGCCAAGTTGTAGGATTTACCCTGGAGCCCTTGGGCTTCGCTGTGAAAAGACTCAGTTGGCTTGAGGGGCCCCCGCGGCTGGCTGCAGCCGTGGTTCCCATTGTCTGAGCCGCTGGAGAGAGGGAAACGCCGGATGAATGGAGGGAAAAGAAGAGGAAGACAGAGGAGGAGGAGGAAGCAGAGGAGGAGGCCAGAGGGAGAGCAGCAAGTGGTTCCAGGGAGCGGGGCCAACATGTAGAGAAAGAGGAACGAGCAGGATGCCGCTGTACGCTGAGGAGGAGGAGGAGGAGGAGGAGGAAGACACCGTCTCACACACTGGTACAGGCGGATGTACAGGGCTGTTCCTGACGTCTCACCTCCACATTTACATGATTTTACAACCACAAATAAGACGTGAAGCTACAGTGTCAGAGGCACAGTCACAAAAACTAGAATTACACCTCCTCCTCTCCCCGTTCATCCAGAGTCGGATCAAAGATCAGCCATTTGTGTGAAACTCTGTCATAATTGCTGTGTGAAGTCTTGAGTGATGGCTGTTTTGTGAGGTCACACCGACCTTGACCTTTGACCTTTAGCAACCAAAACCCAACCAGTTCATCCTTGAGTCCGAGGGGACGGACAGACGGAAACAATATGGCTGCCATAATAAAACTTCAATTTCTTCTTTTGACCAAAAGAAAAAGTCTGTTAAACTTCAGCTTCATGTTTCTCATCCCCGCCCCGCCCACCCGCCCCCCACCCCCCCATGCATCTCTCTGGTACTGTGCATGTTCATTTCTGAGGCAGTGAGTGTGTGTGTGTGTGTGTGTGTGTCTGTGAGATATGCCGTCTGCTCTTCTGTCGCCAGCAGCCGGTGCATCAGAGCACGAGCTTGCAGCTGTGCACGGACCAGAAGTCGACCATGAATGAGAGCTCATCCGCCGGAGCCGGGGAAAGCACATGGTCAAGTGGTCAACAAATGAAAATGGAAAATTGCTACCACTTGTTGGACCCGTTCAAGTAGATGCAGGCGGGGGAGGTGGTCGGGTCATGATGGATGCCCCGTGTCCCCATTGTTGTTGATATGATCAAAAAAAATACCAGGGCCAAACCCCCCCCCACCCCACCCCCTCCCCCCTCATTCACCGCCATAATAGACAAACAGATGTGTGCAGGTGGGCCGCAAGCACAGAAAATTGCCTGTGTGCAAAATTGCCTTTAGAATGAGAATTTTTGTTTATTTGTTGCACGAGTCCAATCATGTTTCTGAGTCCAAGTAGATTGCTAGTGGGTTTTTATCAAAATAACAGGGATTTTAGGCTGTTTTTCAGTTAAGCAACCAAATAGAGACATGAATAGTGCTTTGGAACATGCTCACTGCTGCACAAGAGGGCCAGCTCCAAATTAAATGTACAAAGAGTAAAAAACACAATGCCATTACTTCCAGCTCCTTTGAAGAGAGCAGACAGTAGCAATGGAAAAGATGCTTTAAACAAGAGGTTATCAAAGTTTAAAAAAAAAAAACGAGTGTGATCATATTTCAAAAGCCTAAAGCAGTTGTAAGTAGTGAACACGCTGCATCTCTATATAAGTTAAATCTAGTAAAATGTTCGTGCGCCATTTACCACATAATTTGATGCGAATACTGTGAAATGTAGGAATACGAAAGCAAATACGCCAGAATGGCAATTTAATGAAAACAAATGTTGGATGTGGAAATGCAGATGTAATCGTGTGTTTAGAGCGCGTCCTTCTATCTTTCTCTATCTGCACACACACACACACACACACACTCACACACGCACACACACACGCGTGGGTTCTAAGGAGATTGTATTTGCCTAATCATATGCAATTTCCACTTCATTTCCATGCTTTTTTCAGCTGCAGGCTGGAGTCTCTCTGCAGCCATCACAAACACAACAATCTCAACATTTATGTTACATCACAGAACATAATCAGCAGTGTGTTAAAAAGCTGCCACACAAACCGCAGTGTGTCAGCTTATAGGCGCGACGCTGGCGGTGCTGTCGCCAGCAGCGTTGGTGGTAAATGAAAAAGCTGGCGACCTTTTTACCTTCAGTCAGTGACGAAGATTTAGCAGCTGCAAGACTCATCTCATTCAGTCGGATAACAGTATTCAACAACAGGTTTCAGTGTGGTAAACGTAGTCGTGTCTGTTACTGCAGCAGAAGTCGTACTGGTGCTGACTCCCTCACTTCTTTTTAATCTCTTCTTAAAACTTATTTTATTTATATTAATTATTCCTATTTATTTGATCTTATTCATCTTATTGTTTTCACTTCATTTGTATCACATTCTTATTTTCATTTTATTTGTCTTGTCTGGTTTTATTTCTTTCGTAAAGCACATTGATGTAGTGTCAGTAGTTGCTGTAGCTATGGATTTAATAGTAGTTGCACCAGAAGTAGCAGCAGTAGCAGAAGTTTTGCTGTAGTATTAGTGGTAGTTACTGTTGTACCAGTGGTAGTGGTGGTGGTCAGCAGCTCCTTCTACACAGATGTTGATCCAGCATCTGCGCGGCCGTCATGAAGGCAGAACAACGACGCTCATCCGTTTCATGTTCGTACCTTTTCGTACAGGCTGTGTGAACGGGGCTGGTGTTTCACTGCAGTCACAGCGCCTGAGGTGTGATTCGCTCACAAGGAGTCATTCATGATGAAATCCAAGTCCAAGACTAGAAGTTGAGAGGCAGAAAACTTGCTGTGATGCTGTGTTTCCTGCTGCAGGTTACATGCTGTGTTATTTTTCCTTTTTTTTTTTTTTGCATGAAAAATGACCAAATATTCGCTGAACACTGGTGAAAAGTATCAGCCCTCCGCAGCTCGACTCTCGCCGAGCCCTTATTAACCTTGACAGACACACATCAGTGCTGTGGAAACGCTGACATGATACAAACTATGACGGTTGAACGAGGCTGTTTGAGGACAAACTAAACGACTCGGGACCGGTAGAAACGAGGCGATGCTGCCAATCACATCACACTCCACCGTGGTCAGCATTTCATCACAGCAGGACCAAGCCTTTTGCCCTCCTGTCCTCCCACCTGCAGCCTCCTGCCGCTCTTCTTCTCCACCTCACCTTTAATTTAAAGTATATCCACCGTGTGAGCATCTCCCTGTGTCACGACTCGTCAAAATAAAAGTTACGGGAAATGTTGCTGATTCTAGCACTTCCTCTAGTTTCTGAAAGACGTTACTTATTTTATTTTGAAGATTAATTGTGTAATATCAATCAGATATTCTCTATGTCTATATATATATATACTAATGCACTATCCACATACTCAACATTAAACCCTTTCCTCGTGCACAGACCCAGCTTCATGCAGGAAGTCGCACTGAGAAGGAAACAAACAGAGAATTTTCATCATTTCCAAAAGCTTTATTCACGACGGACCTTTCTTTACCAGCGCTTCTTTGTTTTCACTCGAAAGCTTTGACTGTGGCTTAATCACTCCTCTTCCCATTTCCTTCTCATTTGCTCTGCCTCTCTCTTTCTCTCTCTCTCTCTCTCTCTCTTCTCTCACCCTCCCCGGTGAATATCAGCGATAAATAAGAAAGGATTAAAAAATGAATCCTGAGCAGCATCAGTCTGGCTGCGAGGCGTCTACATATACAACGTGTGGCTGCTTCTCCTTGATGAGTCCGGATACTGTGGGAGAATAAAACAGGTTGAATCTTATGAGACAAAGGTGCATGTGTCTGGAGCTGAGTGAATATTGTATGTTCTACACGAGGCTCTTTATTCTATATGTAAATAGGGAAAATAATCCAATAATCCAAAGATAAGTAAGCTAACAGGTGGTTCTGGTTCTGACGGGGCCTGATGTCACTTATTAGAGCTGCTAGAAAGCTCTGGAAACTAATTATTAACCACTGATAAAAGCATTCATTTCAACTTACAAACCAAACATGAAAGTTCATTCTTGGCTTTGGGAATGATTCCAGCTCAAGGTCCACTTACTGTCTTTTTCTGAAGCTTCAAACTGCATCACCTGGTCTTCATGAGAGTTTCAAGGTCAATGAACTTGAGAGAAGTAGTCCACAGCTACCGAGCTGACATGTCAACAAAGAGTAAAATCGTGTAATCGTGTATTTCTTTCAATCTTCACTAATAAATGGTTTTTAGAAGATTTTCAACATAACGCTCATTATACATCCACAAAGTTTCAGCATCCATCCACATTTTATTTTATGATTAAAACAGTTTCCACTGTCTCTGTCCTCCTGGACCTCAGGACACCGTGCGAACAGAGACCCGTGATGCAACAAGTCCTAAAGAACGAGAGAAGTCTGAGCGGCCTCTTGTCATTTCTCATTAGTTCCCGGCGCTGCCCGGCTCAGGCATGGTGAAGCGTGACCCACAGCAGGTTAGGGCAGCCTGGTCCTTCCCAGCTCGTAGGCCTCTTTAGGAGAGATATTGATGATGGTCAGGAGGAGGCTTTGCTAAATGAGCCTCAGCAATGAGCTGGAAAATGACTAATGTTCCCTGGGTGAGCCCAGAGTGGTCGGGCCTGCCTCAGCACTGCCTGCCTGCCCGCTTCCTCATGACTGAGGGGGAGAGAGAACATGGACACGTGTGTGTGTGTGTGTGTGTGTGTGTGTGTGTGTGTGTGTGTGTGTGTGTGTGCGCACATGTACCCGCTTGACTATCCAATATCTCCTTGACCTAAAGTGCATCATAGATGTGATCTGTGTCACATACAATAGGTTTATATGGTTCCTTGTACAAACTGTCTCAGGGAAAATTCATCTGTAATAAACCAACACAAGAACCGAAGCCAACGAAGGACATTGAGTCAATATGTTTGTTATTTTCAATTAAAAATTTTTCATAGATAGGCGATTAATACCTGTGATCATGTATTTTTTTCCATCTCCCATGGCAGCTACAGTCTGGTTAATGTTGAGTAAACTATGGTTAAGATGGTTAGAGTTAGTCAAACTAGACTGTGCAGACATGGACATCAATCCTTGCAAATAAAGATGCGGTTCACCTGTGAAACATCGTCCCACCCCGCTGCCCCCCCCCGCTGCCCTCCCCAGCACTGTTGCGTAAGCTGTAAAGAAGTCATTCAATTCAGTTTTATTTGTATAGCGCCAATTCATAACATACATTATCTCAAGGCAGTTTACAGGCTAAGGTCAAGATGTTATAGAGACAGATCAGCAGTGTGATATATTGATAACTGGAACAGTTTCTTTTTATTTCTAACTGATGGAACTGCCTTTTTTCAAATAAGCCACTAAATAAATGAAATAAATGAAGTTAAAAGATAAATAATGGATTTAATCAGCCTTTGTTTAGATGTTTAATACACGTTGTTGAGAATTTCCCGTCAGGTGCTGCTCGCTTTGTTCTGTCAAATCCGGACCTAATCACTGAATTTCAATATCAGTTAATTTTCCAAACATCCTTTAAAACATTGTGAAAAATATTCGAACGCTTCGAGTCGACACAGAACTTGTCCATTTCATGCACATCAGCCGCCATCAATTGCCTGCGAGTTGCTGCTGAATTCAAAACACTCAAGAGAAGTCATCCACATCGACGGCACTGTATTCCTTTTACTTTATTTGTTGAAATCATATCAGACCCGGTTAAGTGTTGCCCTCCTCCTGCTTCTCTCCTCTCTCCATCTTCCTCTTTTTCTCGCACTCTCGCCTCCAATCCACCATTATTAGTGCCTCCAATACTCCAGAGGGCAAACAAACTTTCAAAAAATTCCCCATAACCCGCCAAGCGTAGCCCATTTTCCTCTCCATGCAATTAACTGCGCTAACATTTACAATAATATGATTACAGACACTTTGGCAAAGTCATGGGGGGAACGCAGGGCATATTAGGTATCAGCAAGGGGTTGATCGTAATGGTCGCGTTTCCCGGAGACTCACATTTTCTTCTGCACGCAATAGTGAGAGCCACTAAATTCTCCTCAGGCAGTAAAAACCAATGCACTGGAACCATGATAACAAACACAGGCAACCACTTTCTTTCTCATCACTCTCTTATTTTCTTTCTCTTACTTTGGGTGCCCTAGTTTTTTTTTTTCTCCTTCCTTCTTGCTTTTCTTTCCTTCTTGCACCGCTTCTTTCTTAACTACCCCCCCCCCCGCACCCCACCCCGTCCCCCATGCACCCCTCAATTAATTAAGTCTTTCACGGCCATGTAATTAGGAACATTAGCAAGTCATAAACTTGCCACGAGTCTTGAAATGATGTGCTGGCCCTCAGCAATTTGTTTGTAATTCCTTTTTTCGTGAGACAACAGCACCATAGGGTCCCATAGATCTTCCCAGGGCCCCCACTGTGTACCCCCCCCCCTCCCTACCCTGCAATCCACCCAACCCCCGGCCCGCTCGCAGCCACAGCAGGCAGGATGAGAGGGGTCCTTGTCAGGCTGAGAGGGGGACAACATGACGCCCAGGCTGCCTGGCACCCTTCCTGCTGCTCTCCAAAGAGTCCTCGGAGCCGCCTGATGAAGACGCTCTCCGCTCGCTGAGCCGCTCGCTGAGCCGCTCGCAGGTTTTACATCCTCCTTCTCTTCCAGAGACACACAAACGTTTTCAGCAAAATAAAATGTGTCTGTGTTTGTGGTGACGGGCTGCAGCTGAGGTCAGGCGATCGCTGGAAGGTTTCGGCAGGTCAGCGGGGTCATTAAAGAGCCTAACCCCACCCCCCCCCCCCCATCCCCCCTGCAGTGACGCTACGAGAGACTGAACCCTCCCCTGTTTGCTCATCTCAGATCTTTATCAAACATGCTTGTTATGATATGTGTTTGTGGCCCTGTGATTGTCACTCTGGTAAACGTCAGGTAGAGAGGGATGTTTGTACCAGAGGAAGGAGGAAAAAACATCTGGGCCATAATTCATAATTAACCAAGACAACAAATAAATATATCTACAGAAGGTTTTTGGGTAATCGGGTAAAATATTATTTACAAAGAAAAAATGAAGATACTGTGGTATTTGTCATTTACACAATTTCAGCCCCTGCTTCTCTTCAAACTGCAGTAAGATACATTTACTACAAGATGCTTGGCTTAGTGGTCGTGTGGTTTGTTTCTGGATTAAGATGAGGCGAAGTAAAATCCTTTTCTTGCTCAGACATAACCGCAGGAGTCAGGATGTGCTCCATGGTCTCTGCTATTACAGTCCTGTGTTTTGCCATTGAACATAATCCAGGAAGCAATAATAGTACGTTTGTAATTGGAAAAAAAACAAAAGCGAAACAAAAATTAGTAGCATTTAGGTGTAATGTCGAAGAGACAGATTGAAAGACGTATCAGTTTCTGTTTCATCTTGTCAAGAACTCTTCATAATAATAATAATAATAATAATAATAATCCTCATCATGGAGAAATACTTGGTGATGAACGTACGTCACCACAGTTTTATTTCCACCTTTATTTCCTGAAGCTGCCTTCAAAAACCTTGATGTATAAAAGTGATCAGCTGTTCAGCGACGGCAACTTTCTGTCATTTATAAAATGTTAAATTATTGTCTCCTTCATTATTTTAACTCATTTTAACACTGACTCTGGAGTTTCCTCCCAAAACTTCAAAATCATGCAGAGGCCCAAACATGATTTTTTCCCCCTCTGTGCAGGTTAAATGTGTGTGTGTGTGTGTGTGTGTGTGTGTGTGTGTGTGTGTGTGTGTGTGTGTGTGTGTGTGTGTGTGTGTGAGAGAGAGCACAGGTTCGTCCAGCCCCCTTTTGTCCACGCCGCTCCACAGAGAGGTTAACGGCATCGATGCCTGTGTGATTCCAGCTCAAGCACTCTCATCAGCAGCCTTATTCTCTCCTCCGGCTGCACCCTGACCTCCCAATAACCATACACTATTGTTTCTATTTACCATTTGCCAGAGATGGAAGGAAAACTGGAGAAAGAGCGTGGCAGAGAAAAAGAGAGCCAAGGCTCGTATTGATCGGCTTCCACAAGTATTGAAACCAGATATTGATTTTCTTTCTTTTTTTTTTCAAATGGGAAAAAGTGCATTGTCCGACCGAAGGAGATTTCTATGGGGATTTGGGGAAAGAGGAGTTGAAATGAGCATCCGGTGCACCGTTGTCTCCTGTGGATTGTGTATAGGGCTGTGGTAATTGAATTGAGTGAACGGGGCCCTTCTCCAATATGTGCTCTCTTAAGAGTTTTTGGCCTGTCGATGTATCTCTGTAATATTTCAGTCGGAGGAGACTTCGGAGAAGCCGGGAAAAGTTTTGAGGGGAAACATTTCAGACAAGTTGAGCTCACGATGAAGCAAATAATCATCAGGCTGAGGAAAAAAAAAAGAGTTTTTAATGTTGATGTTGTCGCTCAAATGTGGTTGTAAATCAGTCGGATACTCTCGGTATATCTTCAGCATCTGTAGCTTTATGTCATCCTCTTCAGGAAACATTAAACGCATATTTGTGACATGTTGATTAACAGGGATGTGACAACGACGCTGCAAATGAGAAGGTTGTGTGGTGAGACGCCGCTTCGTCTCAATCTGTCACACGTTAAACTAGAGAAAGTCTTATGGCGGGATAAAGGGGGTTTTTTTGCATTTCAATAACATTTGAGATGAGTTATTTCATCCTGACTTTCAGGAATCAAAGTTCGCCGCCTGCAAAGACAAACCGTAACAACACGGAGGCCAAATAATGTGTCCTCAGTGCACTTTTTATTTTAATGATAATCTTGACTCTCTTTCCTTTTAATTCTTCCTGTTGCTAACAAGCTATTCATTTTGATTCGTGTAATTTCTCCTCACTGGTGAGAAAATGGACGTGGAGTTTTTACACAGTTTTAATGTTTTTAAAGATCATTTTGTTATAAAACATTTAAGAACATTTTTCATTTTAGAATTTGCAAATTAGAGAAATTGCAAATGATTTGTCGGCCCACTTGGAATTCCTTAGCGGCCGACCAGTGGACCCTAACCCAGGGGTTGGGAACCACTGCTCTTCAGGTTGAATCACAAGTTTAAAAAAAAGCTAAGAAATGCTTGTTTTATTGTTTAAAAAAAAGGTACAAGACTTTCATAAACGCTAACTACAACTCCCAGGGTGCTTCTTCCAATCACAGAGCCGAAAACTGTGGTGACCACAAATGGTAAAGAACGACTCAAGTTAAAGTAAAACATTCATCAGTTCAAATCGGGTCACATCTTTCAGATTCTGGGTCACTGTTGAACAAATTGGTGCAACTACAGCAACTTGTTTTCATCCCAAAGTGTTCTGGATTCTTTACAGCTCTGATTGGTTCCTCTGACCGGCTCATTTATGTTGTTTAGAGCCAAATCGACAGAGAACACAGAGGCAAAAGTTAAATAATTAAAAGTGGCAGTTGGAAAATTTGAATGGGAATTAAAAGTGGGGGGAAAATACTCCATTAGAGACACAGCTCCAGTGTTTTAAAGTAGGTGCAAATTTGCCGATTTGNGTGGGGGGAAAATACTCCATTAGAGACACAGCTCCAGTGTGTGGTTTCAGGTGAAATCCTCATATATTAAATACAATTTTCAGTCATTTTAAAGTAGGTGCAAATTTGCCGATTTACATCATTCAAATTCAGCTAAAAAACCCATTTAAGAAAAATAAAAATTGACGGTGATTAGTCTTTAAACGGAGCAGGTTCTCTGAGCTCTGACAACAGATCGCAGCTGAGTCACAATCATGGCATTTTAGCATTTGCTACACCTTCACTGGTTTTTATCAACATGCACTGGGAGAACCTCAAGTTTTTCTTCTCATGTCAACACGACCTGAAGATGCTGCAGGGAAGAAAAAAAACATAACTGACTTAAATGAAAATGTCTTGAGAGTTTAAACTCACCTGGACACTTATTGTGTGGCGTGATGTTAAAAAGAACAAAAAAAAAAAAATCATACAACATAACAGCCTGACGACTTTCAAAGGATCCACAATTGCACAATTACTAGTTGCTATGGTTTCAGGTGTCAGGTGAAATGTATTCATTCTTATTTAACTGTCGTGTTCTAGTCTCTCTGCTGGATTTTGGCCTTTTCATCACAGTTTCTGCCGTTCTGACCCAAACACTGAGACGACCGCATCAACGCAACACTTCACACACTTTCTCTCGGTACGTTTTCTCTACCTACCTTCGACGACCCCGACGAACTTTGACTCTTTGCATTTGCATTTCCGCCGCGGCATCAGCTCGTCTGCTGTCTGTCTGTCTTTGTGAGTCGCCTCGGCGGCCGCAGCCAGAGCCTCGGCTGCCTGCTTCTCATTCAGCCGGCGTCAGCCTGCTCTCCCACTCAATTTGCAATTAAGACCAAATTTAGAGCGCTGAAGCCTGAAGGCAGGTGGGTGTCCACACAAGGAACATGTTGCCTAGCAACTGGGGGGGGACGGGAGTCAGGAGGGTGTACCTGAGCTGTGGGGAAGGAGTGTGTGTGTATGTCTCCGTGTGTGTGTGTGAGTGTGTGTGTGTGAGGGTTGGACATATGTTGGCGTTTTCTGATATTGGACATTAATAACTGACCATGTGACAGGTGACTGGTCCGTCCTCCTGTCATGGGCGTCTTCCTTCACGCAGCTTGTCAACATGTTTCTGTCTCAGACGTCTCATCACTTCAGTGTTTGTGATGTTTCTTTCTTTAAAACCCGCGAAGAGAGAAAATATTTCAGTAGAGACTTTGTGTTCATTAGGTTTTGTGACTGAATACAGTTTCCTTACTTTGTCGAACAGATTGATGTCTGTGTTTTGTGTCTGTTTTCTCATTTTTTGTCTTTTATTTTGCGACACAAATTGGGCAGTGTGGTTTGTCCAAGCGGTGTTGCCGTACTTGAATGTCCAAGATGGCGGACCCTCCAGATCGGGGACTGACAACTGTAACAAATATTCAATATAAATATTAAATCAGATCCAGAATGCAACACAAACGTTTTCAAATTATTCTACAAAGACTTTGACGTCATGGAAAAATCACAAATTTTTAAGATGCATACATGATTTTTATTTTAAAAGTCATATTTTGTCTTTTTCCAACCTCAGACAATGTTAGCTAATCTAAAAGTCTCAAAACTGACCAACCTTCCCTTTGATCTTCTGTACAACAAAGTGTTTCAGGATGTTGTTGGACACAGCTAAACAATGTGTTTTAATATTTATTCATCATATGACCAAAGAACCTACATACTGATAAAGAGAATTACCAAACAGTAGTGTCTTGAGAACTACTGCACACGTTTAAATCGACTTCTGAGTGGGGAAAATAAAGATGAAATACTGAATAAAAGCCAATCAGAGCTTTGCTCCTGCTCGTCAGTCTCCAGGGGTCAAAAGGTCACAACAACAACAGATTTTTCTACTGCTCCTGTATATAAAAAAGAGTGAGGACTACAGAAAATGTATGTAATCCAGCAGGAACTGTGACATAAACCCAGCTCTTAATTATGACTTTATTCAGGATTTATAAAGAGAAATGGTAAATAATAAAAACTGGTCGCAGCAACTCTAGAAATACAGTGACTCATCACTGGATGAAATGGATGAGGATGTTGTTGGAAGTGTAACATGCTAACTGCTAATGCTAACATTAACCGAGACTTGATTTTCTTCAGGTGCAGTGCATGTGTAGTCCACATGCAGTGATTCATGCTACAGGTATGTCAGGTTGTTCTGTGCTGTTTTTAAGGAGCTCCCTGCAGTGTTTCGGTAATGAGAGCTCATACCAGTCTGACTTAAAGATAATGTGCTTGGTGTTGCATGATTAGCTTGATGCACCGTGATGAACCTCCTTTTATTCTGTATTTTTGATCTTTGTGTGGCTCAAACATCACAGCAACATCATGGAGCACTTTTTTTTCTATGTTTAAAGCAATGAACTTCATTCATTAGCTGTGTCCCAATTTAAACCTCAAATTTTGCTGAAAAAAAGTTACGTGTTGACAAGGTTGCTAGGCGACAGGAGCCACGCTTTGCACCGCAACGGTAAGGGCGGCTACAGCTGGTGACGCAAAGCAGAAAGCCTCCGAAGGTTCCTCATTTCGGTCCGGCCTTTGCGCCCTCGGAAGGATGCGGCCCCTGGATTGGTACACAGCTAATGTGTGACATCTTAATCTAATTTCCTTGCCCAACAGTTCTTGGCTGTGTCTGTGGTTGGAAAGCTAATTACTAAATACTAACTCCTACCATTGGTCATGACATCAGCGCAGAGGAGGGTTGTACTGGGCGAATAGTATTTACTTCCTGTGCATCAGGCCCTCATGGTAAAGATTCTCTATTTGTGGTAAAGATAAGCGAGTTGGAAAAAGTAAAAATAATAATGTGCACACGATGTTAGAACTCAGTCATTCATCTTGATCCTTTGTTCTTCGTTGCTACGGTTTCATCTTGTTTTTTTTTCCCCCCTCTCAAATCAGGGCATGAGTTCAAAACACTTGCAGCGCCTCTGTCCGACAATAACCCAGACTTAAACAGTCGGTACACATTATACAGCCGAGCACTATTCCCCAATCGGCATCATCTTCCATATTTGCATGTGCTTGGATGCTGAGAGCGGCAAATTGACTGAGAAAATAGCCATATTACCACACAGTGGGAGAGGGAGTGTATCATGTGCAGCAAACAAAGGAATACAACAGCAGTGGCTCTCACTCTGAGCAAATGTCTGCTCTCAACTCAGCCGAATCACATACACTGAGAGAGAGTGGTGTGTGTGTGTGTGTGTGTGTGTGTGTGTGTGTGTGTGTGTGTGTGTGTGTGTGTGTGTGTGTGTGCATGATGGAAGACAATAGCAGAAATAATGTCAAAGATTTCTGATGATTTGTGGGCTCTGAAACACGTCACGGGCGAGGAGAGAGCGGAGCTCTGTAATGTCTGATACTTGACTCTAATGCCAGACGCTCAGTTCGACTGCGAGATTCAGCTGCTTGTGTACGACCTGCACCGGTCGCACTGTGTTCACTGCCACTTTATGAAAGTCATGATGAAATAAAATGTGACTTTCATCCTGTTATTTTCTCCCCCCTTATCTCTTAAGAGAGTGCAACTTCTTAAAACTTGATTAAGTAGCTTTGAGGTTATACAAACAGATTTGTCTTTACTCTGTGGTTCTATACATCATTTCAACAATCCATTTAAAGTCCGACTACGATAGAAAAATGTGCCTCTTGCAAAGAACAGTTAAACTCACGGGAGTTACAGTCTCACTTGGAATTACTTGGTAAGCTAACGTAGCACTAGCATTACGCCACGTTCTCTTAAAAACAAGTTTGTATTTCCCGTCAGAAGGGAAGTTGAACGTGTCGTTATCCTAACCTAAAATAACACTACATGCATACAGCAGATATAGTCACACAGTTTAATGCAGGCGCTACCTCATTATCAGCTGCCGTCCGTTACACTGGGAGACGACTGCACAGTTCAGCACCACTGACGGCGCTCAGAGCGTTCTCAACCAATGAGCATCAGGTGCTGGAACCTACTGTGAAACTCCCATGTTCCCAACCAAGTCATGATAACTGAGTCCTCATTCTCTACACTCAACTTCACAAGAACTTAGTTTGCATCTGTAGTCTGCTGTGACAGTGTGTCGTCTGTGTAAAGCACTAACTTCACCAAATAAACTGCGTGAGCTGGAACTAACGGGATCTGGATCAGGGCTTTGCTTTCACAGTCTGACTCAGTGGATCCACGTCTAAACAGATTTTTGTTTCGACACTGGTCCATTTGTGTTCTCCTTGTACATACTAAACTAAATCAAAATAAATATTAAAAAATTGCCCAGTTGATCTGTTGTTGAACTTCTTACGACTGACTGACACAGAGAAACTTTGACAAGGAGTCAAGAGGAGACGTTTCTTTGCATTAAAGGGTCTCTAGCCAAAAAAAATTAGGCCACAGTGATCTTTTCCAATTAAATGATTTTCCTCCGTGTCTTTTTGTTTGTTTGTTTGTTTGTTTGTCAGTAGGATTTCACAAAAAGTACTTAAACCAATTTGGGCCAAGCTTGGTGGAGGGATGGGTCATGGGACAGGGAGGAGCCTGTTAAATATTGTTGCTGATCTGGTTAAAGGTGGATCCAGGAGGTTTTTATCACACAACATATTTATGATGTTGATCTATGAGTTTGTACAGTTTGGTGCGGATCCAGATCATGTTTTTCATCTTGTACGTCGAGTTTTTCAACTGGACAAGTTTATTAGACCTCATTCCTCATTTCAGCACCAGGAACTGTCCAGTGTGACCTGTTAACCCCTTCAGATCACTGTTGCTTATCTGATGGTCGTGGAAACGGGCTCTGATCAAAGTGGGGGGTGATCACATGGTGGGTGTTTAGATCCTGTGACCCGCAGCTCTGAGTCTTCACGCTGACCAGGAAGCGTTGATTAGAATTCCTCCTTCACAGAGAGACCCCACTTCCTATCTGCTACTTACTCATTCACTACTTACTCATCTGTTTTGATTCCCGGGAAGTACTGGAGTGTGTGTGTGTGTGTGTGTGTGTGTGTGTGTGTGTGTGTGTGTGTTCATGGGGAGCAGAGGGGGCATGTGTATTACAAAAGTCCTCAATTTCACACATGCTTAATCTTAAGTGAGTTTGGCGTGAAGGGATTTGTGGAGGAGTGTGTGTGTGTGTGTGTGTGTGTGTGTGTGTGTGTGTGTGTGTGTGTTGGGGGGTAAGGTAGGAAATGAGGGAGGACGGGGAGGATTGGTGGGGGGGGTGGGTGGGGGCGCTCCTGCTTAATGGAGTGACAGGAGGAACTTCGGTCTGCTGTCCACTCTGTTTCTTCTTCTTCTACTTTCTCTCTGTCTCTCTTAGTTTTCATCTTTCCACTCTGTGTTTGGAGCGTCTGTTCAGTCCAGCCTCCTCATCAAGGTTGTCAGAGCCAAATCAGTTGAACATGCACCTTTAGTGAACGGGCACGGGGCCAGTGAGGATAAGTCGCAGTTGTTACACTCTACAACACAGCTGTGTGCACCGCTATCCCTGACTTTATCGCTGAAACGCTGAATTGTTGCATCTTACAGTGACTGTTTTCATTTGAAGTTGAAGTGTTGGTTTTTAATTTTATGTAAGAGTAAAAACAAACAGGTTAGATAAGCTACATTGAAAATACAGGCCCCAGACTCCAACCTTAACGCAACCAAAGCCAGTTTACCTGTGATCACTGCAACTACCTCAAAGGTAACTGCATCAACAAGGTCAGGAAAGAATCTGCTATGAAAAAGCTGCTCCTTTGCCGTGGTTACACCGCACTTTTAAAGAATGGAACAACTGTGTGTGTGTGTGTGTGTGTGTGTGTGTGCGCGTGTGTGTGTGCGTGTGCTGGTCTGACTGACAGAGACGTAAGGTGGCTGAGGAGTGTGGGAGCAAGAGGAAAGGTCGAGCGGGAGTGTGAGAGAGGAAGTGTTTAGGTAGATCACTAAGCAACCTGATGGACCGGGCTGTGAAGCGTTTCGTGTGGGAATGACCTGAAACACACCATAACCCACCCCACCCACTCACCCACACTCACACACACACACACACACACACACACACACACACACACACAGCCCCACCCCACATTCAGTGGACCTCCTCTGCATGTAGAGCGCCAGGATGTGGGGGCTGAGTCCTGGGAATGTTTTGGATGAAAAGATGTTGTTTGTATGTGTGTGTGTGTGTGTGTGTGTGTGTGTGTGTGTGTGTGTGTCTGCACTATCTGCAATAGTAAAACACATTTCACACTTCTTAAATTGCTTCCACACACTCTCTCTCTCTCTCTCTCTCTCTCTCTCTCTCTCTCTCTCTCTCTCTCTCATGAATGTATTGCCTCTTTGTGTTTGTTTTTGGAAGTAGAGAAACTGGCCGTTAGTTTCATCTCTGTTAAGAACATGTCTGGACAAAGTCACAGCTATTAGTTGAAATACAGCATTAACTACTTCCCTTCCTGCTGTTCAGTATTTCTGTAAATTGTGATGAAAATAAAAATGTTATGACACTAATTGCGTTGATGCATGATTGTTACCATCATGCTAACAGCTAGCTGGGACCATGGTCCTCTGCCAGAAAGGGTTGGGATGGAGCTTCTGCCCCAAGTGAAGGAGTTTAAGTAGCTCAGGGTGTTGTTTGTGAGTGAGGGTGGGATGGAGAGGGGGACTGACAGGCGGATCGGTGCAGGGTCAGATACCGGGCCGTCGTGGTGCAGAGGGAGCTGAGCTGGACCTTCACCTATGGTCCCAAGCTTTGGGTCGCAACAGAAACATTGAGATACGAGTGGCTGAAATGAGTTTCCTCCGCAGGGTGTCAGGGCATTTAATCAGTAATTGTTTAGAGCAGCATCTTCGTTCTGCATTTCATATTGTCCCAATCTGAAGCGGTCTGAAAGGATCCGCTCAGACCTGCTGATCTCAAACCAGTGGTGGAACCATGTCCCTGTTCTCAGTCTCTCAGAGAACCATGATCAGACTCTGCCTGTGAATTAAATTCATTTAACAAACAATTAACCATATTTGATTAAGGTATTCATGTGTCAGAAAACACTTCTAACTTTTATTAAGTACTGACCTCAGTGACATGATTTATTCTTTAAATAATTATCTTTTTTTTATTATTATTATTTTCAGATCCTAAATGATGGTTTTCAAACAGTCACTTTCTAGCAATTTGCCCAATATTTTCACTAAATATAACTGGCTATGTGGTAATTAAAAGCCCTCTATAATTTAATAATTGCCCTTAATTAAAAAATGTGTTAACCTCATAAATGTCAATTATCACTGAGGGGAGGCTCCTTTAAAAATTTACGGTGGTTTGGGTGGGATCCGGTGGAATCTTCTGTTGTGGGGAGCCCAGTGGAAACATGGCGAGACAACCCTCAGCAGAGCCCTGCACACTTTGACGCCTCTGTCTGGTTAGAAAGCGAGATGCTCAGGTTAAGATAGGGCCCGGCGATAAGATAAGGCAAGTCTTTTCAAAGTGATTTCCCGCACAAGCTATGTGCTGTATTCAATTTAGATGGTAAGATATGCATGAAATAAATTGGATTTGGAGGGTGAAGATAATACATTTCAACATTCGCAGTTGTTATTTTGAGAGCGATTTCCACGCTCGAGATTGGTTCAATTTGTTTATCCTGGCTCTGTGGCTTGTAAAATGACGAGGTGAGAATTTGGATGATGCACTCTGGTTGGTTGGCTGGTTGTGTCCGGACTGATGGTTAAGAGAATATGACTGTGGTGCAGGAGGATTTAATGGTTTTGAAGCAGGACTCAGGAGACCTTGGGGCCTATGGAGAATCCCCCTCTACTACAGCCAATACAGTGTGTGGTGTATTTTCACAACACCACTGTAAAGAGGGAGCTGTTCATTATGCTATACTGTGTTATTTAAAGGTATATTTCATAATTTTCATAGTATCTAATAACAGCCCCCAATCTATAAATCACAATTAGTGTTTAAAATGTAAAATTAAGATTTTTAAATGAGGGTTTACTATTTAAGTGACACTTACATTTAAAGCCACTATGTGCAATTTTTATATGAATATAGCATCTTTCAAATTATTGTGATGGCAGAAGTTTTTATATGTAGGAAAACGACAATCCCTGTGAAAACTTCTGCAGTGTGTGTGTCACTGAAATACGGTGGCCCTGAGAGTTCAACGCACTGCAACTAAAGAAAACACATGAAAATAGACAAAACACAAACAAATTCAAAGCAATTTTTAAGTTGTTTTTTTTTTACTTAATTCCAAGAGAGAGAGAGGATGATATGGTGCTTCATGGTACTTGATTTGCCAGGTGTTAACTCTTCTCTCTATCACATCATTTTCTTCTACTGAAGTTAGCATGCTAACCAGCTAGCCCCAGGCATCACTTTCTGATAGCGACTCACTTAACTGCAGAGAGAACCAAGTCTCTTAGGCCTTCAGTCTACATTACAGTGCATTGAATTGGCACAGGCCTTTGTCCAAAGCAACTTACAATAAGTGCATTCATCCGTACTTTCATTAATTAATTTTACTCCAGTCACTTTGCCACTGAACCTTTAAATAAATTCAGGGCACAACAGAATCACATTCGCTCTGAGACTCTCTTCTGTTAAAACACTGTCAATGAAACTCATGCTAGTCACACACCAGGCTCTGATTTGACACTTTGCCATTATTTGATAATCACGGTAGGTGACAGCAGTTTATAACAGTTTTTAAATGAAGTAAAATCACTTAAATACAGTAAATTTAATTGGTGGAACTAAAAAGATAATTTGTCCGTTCACCCAAATCACAAAAACATAAGATAAAAAAAAAAGACGCTATCAAAACCGTGCAGGTAGTTTGAGTTTAATGTGCCCTGCTTTGGAAATCAATGTCTGAAACCTGCAGGAGTCCGAGGGAGAAGAACTGAATTTCTTTTGTGCTGCTCAAACATATTTTTTATACAATCATATATGTGAATTTTTGTGGTTCTGTATAATTTTAGATTAGGATTAAAATGTCTGTATTTCTTGCAATACGATACACAACATATTGTCTAATATTTTCTCCTTGTATCAGACCAAATATGATACACACACAATCTCTCACACCCTCTCTTCCATTGCCAGACCTAATGAAGAATTCCAGTTGCCAGGCTGGGCGGGCGACGCTCGGACAGTGGGGATTTTTCATCCTGTAATGTTGGCACGGGTCATTAATTGTGCCTTGCCAAGAGACCAGTGGGCTTGTCATTTGGGTATAGAACCTCTATACATCTCCTAAACTCCACCCCACTCTCTCTCCATCTCACACACACACACACACACACACACACAAACACGTCTCCCTGCTCATCCTCTGGGTGTGTCAGGGTCTGGGTGGTCTGGACGCCCACCCATGCATCGTGCAGAATGGACTGACCCACTTACTGCCACTAACTGATGACCCATCCTCCAGGGTTTAGACGTTCATGCTAGCTGACGTGTTCGTGGACAGGACTTGTGTTTGACTGTGAGGACCAAACCTTTATCTGTGTGGTGTGTTTCTATTTGAGTACATCTGGTAAATTCATAATGACTATTACTTTAATGAGTGATTTTAAACACATCATTAGCAACTCATAGGCCAAGTCCAACTACAGCTCGCCAAATGCAGTTTTTATTTTGCTTTTATTACATATAGTGCAAAGGCGTAGGTGTACATATGGACGGTAGGGACGTTCCCTACCAATAGTTTGGGAGGACAGCATTGTCGTCATAATCATATTAGATCCAAGAGGCTACGTCTCCAAGACAACTGATTTAGGCATGCTACGGTTTGATTGACTGAAGGGGCGGGGGCTAGGTGAAGGCTCTGGTCATGTGAGAATATTACAGTGGTAGCTGGCGTCAACAGAAAAATGTCAACTGATATTAAATAACCATGTTAGCTAGTATTAACTAGATAGCTAACCCTGGCTTCTGTCTTCTGTAAGCTGGCAGTCAGGTTGCAAGCAAGAGTAAACATAAAATGCTCAATATATCAAAGGGTGAGTTCAATTTCTGTTGATAAATCCAATGAAAATGTCATACTAAGGCTTTTTTTATACCTTACTATACTATGACGTTTTTATTGGATTTTTATGCCTTGCTGTAATGTAACGTTTTTATGCCTTATCATACTATGTTTTTTCACGTTTTTGTACCTTATTATACTATGAAGTTTTTTGAGATTTTTATTCCTTACTATACTATGATGTTTTTTTTTGTTTTAATGCCTAACTATAGTGTGACTTTTTTTTAACGTTTTTATGCCTTACTATACTATGATGTTTTTTTATAGTTTTTATGCCTTACTGTACTATTAAATTTTTTCACTTTTTTATGCCTTACTATACAATGATGTTTTTTGACATTTGTATGCCTTACTATACCACGTTTTTGTTCCTTACTATAGTAAGGAAATACAAAGTTTTTTGAAATTTCTATGCCTTGCTATACAGTAACTTTTTTGTTTCTTACTGTACTCTGACATTTTTTATGCATTACCATACGATGAGGGTTCTTGACATTTGAGTTTTTATGCATGAATTTACTATGACATTTTCTGAATTTTTTATTTCTTACTATACTATGACATTTTTTGACATTTTCATGCCTTACTATACTATGATTTTTTTATGCCTTGTTATACTATGACTTTTTTATTACTTTTTATGCCTTACTATAATATGACTTTTTTTGCCTTACTATACTATGGCGTTTTTATGACTTTTTATACCTTACTATATTATGACTTTTTATGCCTTACTATACTATGACTTTTTTTTGCCTTACTATACTATGGCGTTTTTATGACTTTTTATACCTTACTATATTATGACTTTTTATGCCTTATGATACTATGACTTTTTATGCCTTAATATACAATGACTTTTTTATGACTTTTTATGCCTTACTATACTATGACGTTTTTATGACTTTTTATGCCTTACTATACTATG
>NW_019174408.1:231529-273320 GCF_002260705.1 Seriola dumerili
TAATTAAACTATTGAAGCGATTATGAACTTATTTATACCATTACAACTAAATATTAATAGACTTATCTTATGCCACTTATGACTGACTGGATGACTTTGGTTAAATGACGTCCTTTTTAAACATAAATAAACCTATACGTAATAACATTATATAACTTTCCTAGTATATGCAGCGTTACAATGAATAAGCAATGACTTTGTTGTATGACTTTTTATAGACCATTAACACTATACTATGACGTTTTTATAGACTTTTAGGGCTATACTATGACCTTTTATTGATGACTTTTTTAATACCTTACTATATTATGACTTTTTTATGCCTTACTATTACTAGTGACTTATTTCTAGTGCTCTTACTGAGAACAGGCATGCATCTTTTGATGACTTTATGGATGCAAGCTAATACACAATATATCTATAAGATCATGGTTACGACTTTTTATGCACTCTTACAATATACAATATTGGCGTAATTTACTATTGACTTTTCATTATACCTATACAATATAAATCTTATGACTTTTTATGCCTTTAGTTATTACTGTGATTTTCATTATGCCTTTACTATAAAATGACTCTTTTTATGGACTTTTTATGCCTTACTATACAATGACGTTTTTATGACTTGTTTATGGCCTTACTATTTAACTATTGGTCGTTTTTATGACTTTTTATAGCCTTACTATACTATGGATGTTTTTATTGACTTTTTTATGCCTACCTACTACTATGAACTATTTTATAGCAGCTTACGTAATACAATGAGTGCTTTTTTATGACGTTTTATTGCCAGCTTACGTAATACTATGACGTTTTTAATGACTTTTTATCCTCCCCATATATATTACTATGCACTTTTTTATGCCTTACTATACAATCGACTTTTTTATGGACTTTTTATGCCTTCACTGATACTATGACATTTTTCATGACTTTTATGCCTTACTATAACAATAGAACTTATTTTTGCCTTATTATACTATGCACTTTTTAATGCCATTAACTATACAATGACTTTTTTTGCACCTTATACTGTATACTAGACTTTTTTATGCCTTACCTATACCAATGACATTATTTTATGACTTCTTTATTAGCCTTAACAAACGTATACTATGATGCTTTTTTATGGACTTTTACTGCCTCCTTACATATACTATTGACTTTTTATGCGCCTTACTAGTACACATGACTTTGTTATTGACCTTTTTATGGCCTTACCCTATACTGATGACTTTTTTACGACTTTTCTCTATACTATGACGTTTTTTATGACTTTTATGTGCCTTACTATTACTATTGACATTTGATTTGCCTTACAAGTATGACTAATGCGCGTTTTTTTATGACGTGTTTTATACCTTACTATCATTATGACTTTTTATTGCCCTACCTATGACTATGAACTTTTTTATAGACTTTTTATGCCCTTTACCTCATGTATACTTAATCACGTTTTGTATGACATCTGATTTTTTTATTCCTATACGTATACTATGAACTTTTTGCATTTATGCACTTCTATACTACTATCTATACTATGACTTGTTTTATACTCTTTTATGCCTTACTATATATGACTTTTTTTTTTTGCCTTACTATACCTATAGGCGTTTTTATGACCTTTTTATACCTTACTATCATATTATGACGTTTTTATGCCTTACATATACATTCGACTTTTTTATGACTTTTTATGCCTTACTATACTATGACGTTTATTTCATACATGGGGACTTTTTATACTATGCTTACCATCATACTTTATGACCTTTTTTGTACTTTAGCTATGGTTCTTATGACATTTTTATCCTTACTATATATGACTTTTGGTGATGCCTACTAAAACGAATACTTTATGGACTTTTTATGCCTTTAATATAACTATGACTTTTATTGGGACTTTTTCATGCCATACTATACTATGCGTTTTTATGACTTTTATGCCTTACTATACTTATGGCACTTTTTTTTGCCTTATTATACTGTGACTTTCTTATTGCTACTTACAATGACTATCAATGATTTTTTATGTTTTATGCCTTACCATTATACTGATGACGTTTTTTATAGATCTTTCTTACTATGCCTTACAATACGTACGCTTTAATGACTATTTTATGCCCTTAACTATTACTATGACTTTATATTTTTTGCCTTATCTCATACCTATGGAACTGCTTATGTATATAGCTTTATGACGTTTTATACCTTAACTTTTATGCCTTTTATATACTATAGCAATGACTTTTTTATTGACTTTTTTATGCCACTTTAACTCATACATGTTATACTATGGACTTTTCTACATGACTTTTTTATGTATCCTTACTTATATACTTTGGCCCTTACTATACATATGACTTGTTTTTATACTTTTTATCCATGACTATACTTATGGACTTTTTCATGCCTCTCTACTGACTTTTTTATTGATCTTTTTTGCCTTACTTATTAGACGTATGCGTTTTTATGATTTTTATGAACCTGTTACTATATTATGACTTTTTATGCCTTACTATACCAATGACTTTTTTTCGACTTTTTATCCCTACTGATACTATAGTTTTATGACCTTTTTATGCCTTACCTATACTATGAGCTTTTTAATGCCTTACTATAATTGGGTTTTCAATGACTTTTTATGACATTTTTTATGCTTATACCTTATCTATGACTTTTTCGACTGTTTTTATGCAGCTTACGTATACATGAGCGTTTTTTATGACTTTTTATCCTATACCGCTTACTATGCATTTTATGACATTTTTATGCCTTACTTATACTGTGACTTTTTATTGCCCTTACTATTAAAATGACTTTTGATCTGTGACTTTTTAATCCACATACATATGACTTTTAGATGACTTTTTATTCGATATCTTTTTATGCCATTACTTATTATTCGTTTTTATGACTTTTTTTATGCTTGTTATACTTATTTGGATTATCTTATGGACTATACTGACTTTACTTTATGCACTATTATTCGTTATGACTTTTTATGGCCATCGTTACTATACTTGACTTTTTGTATGCCCTTACATATTACTAGATGCTTTTTATGACTTTTTAGCGTAAACATTACTATAGTTTATGACTTTTTATCTCCTTATTATACTATGACTATTTTATGCCTTACCTATACAATGACTTTTTTTATGACCTTTTTATGCCTTTACTTGATACTATGAATGTTTCTATGACTTTTTTATGGTCGCTTACTTATACTATGTTATCTGGCTATCATTACTATGCTTTAGTCCTTACTATAACAATGACATTTTTTATGACTTTTTTATGCCTTACTAGTACAACGTTATGACGTTTTTCATACTATGAACTTTTTTATGCTTTCTACTCCTTTTACTATCACCATGACTTTTTTTGCCTATATTATACTATGACTTTGTCTATGCACTTACTATACAATGACTTTTTATGACTTTGTTATGCCCTAAACGTATACTATGACGTGTTTTTAATTGAGCTTTTTATACTACTGACTTTTGTTATTGACTTTATACCCATTACTATACTATGACTATTTTATTTGCCTTACTAATACAATGAACTTTTTTATGAGCTTTTATGCCCTTAACTATATTATGACTTTTTATTGCCTTACCTATACATATGTCGCTTTTGCTATGACTTTTGTCATGCCTTACTAGTACTATGACTTTTTTAATGACTTTTTATAGCCTTTACTCATACTATGACTTTTTATTGCCTTACTACTACAATGACCTTTTATTATGACTTTTTATGGCCTTACTATACTATGACGTTTTCTATGACTTTTTAATTCCTTATCTAATACTAAATGACACTTTTTTGATGCCTTACTATACACATGAAACTTTTTTATGACTTTTGTATGCCTTACTATACTATGGACATTTTTATGCAACTTTTCTAAAATGCCTTACTCTATACTATGACGGTGTTTTTATGACTTTTTTATTCTTATGTATGACTCAGTGCAACTTTTTAGTAGCCATTACTATACAATGACTTTTTTTATGACTTATTTTTGAGCCTACCTATACTGATGGCGTTTTTATGCACGTTTATACTACCTTACTATATTTATGGACTTTTTATACCTTACTATACAATGGTACCTATTTTTATGGACTTTTTAATATAACTGATGGACTTTTTTATGACTTTTTATAAACCTTACTTATACTATGACCTTTTTTTTTTGCCACTTACACTATACCCAATGACTTTTTTTATGACTTCTTTATGCCTTTACCTATACTATGACTTTTTATGCCTGTACTAATACAATGACTTTTTTATGACTTTTTATGCCCTTCACTATACCAATGACTTTTTTACGACTTTTTATGCCTTGCTATACTTATGACGTTTTTATGACTTTTTATGCCTTTACCTATTACTATGGCAGCTTTTATGGCCAACTTTTTACCTATACAGTATGGCGTTTTTATGGACTTTTTATTACATTACTACTATTGTATGACTTTTTATGCCTTATTATACTATGACTTTTGATGCCGTTACGATAATCACAATGACTTTTTTCATGCACTTTTTATGCCTTACTATATAACTATGATGTTTTATAATAGACTTTTTATGCGCCTACTATTACTATGACTTTTTTATGCCTTACTATACAATAGAACTGCTTTATGACTTTTTATGCCCTATACCTACACCATATAGACGTTTTTATGACTTTATTGCCTTTACGTGATACTATTTGACTTGTGTTTGCCATACTATTACTAATGGCCGTTATTTATGCACTTTTTATGACCTTACTATATTCATGACTTTTATCATAGCCACCTTATAGTATACATAGGACTTTTCATGCTGCCTTACGTTATACAATGCACTTCTTTTCCATGACTTTTTTATGCCTTACCATATTTACTATGACTTTTTTATGCCTTGACTATTACAATGACTTTTTTATGACTTTTCTATTGGCCTCTGACTACAACTATTGACGTTTTTATGACTTTTTATTGCACTTACCGCTATACTATGACTTATTTATTGCCTTACTATTACTATGGCGTTTTTATGACTTTTTATATACCTTACATATGATGGTTATGACATTTTTCATGACCTTACTGATACACATGACTTTCCTTTAATGACTTTTCTATACTATGGACTTTTTTATGACTTTTCTATACCTTTACTATACTATGACTTTTTTTTTTGCCTTACTATACAATGACTTTTTTATGACTTTTTATGCCTTACTATACTATGACTTTTATGCGCTTACTATTACAATGACTTTTTTATGACTTTTATGCCTTACTATACAATGACTTTTTACGACTTTTTATGCACTTGCCTATACTATGACGTTTTATGACTTTTTATGCCATTACTATACTATTGACTTTTTATGCACTTACGTATACATACTGGCGTTTTTATGACTTTTTATGCCTTATTATACTATGACTTTTTATGCCTTACTATACAATGACTTTTTTATGACTTTTTATGCCTTACTATACTATGATGTTTTTATGACTTTTTATGCCTTACTATACTATGACTTTTTATGCCTTACTATACAATGACTTTTTTATGACTTTTTATGCCTTACTACACTATGACGTTTTTATGACTTTTTATGCTTTACTATACTATGACTTTTTTTGCCATACTATACTATGGCGTTTTTATGACTTTTTATACCTTACTATATTATGACTTTTTATGCCTTATTATACTATGGCTTTTTATGCCTTACTATACTATGACTTTTTATGCCTTACTATACAATGACTTTTTTATGACTTTTTATGCCTTACTATACTATGACTTTTTTACGACTTTTTATGCCTTACTATACTATGGCGTTTTTATGACTTTTTCTACCTTACTATATTATGACTTTTTATGCCTTATTATACTATGACTTTTTATGCCTTACTATACAATGATTTTTTTATGACTTTTTATGCCTTACTATACTATGATTTTTTTTATGACTTTTTATGCCTTACTATACTATGACTTTTTATGCCTTACTATACTATGACTTTTTTACGACTTTTTATGCCTTACTATAGTATGTCGTTTTTATGACTTTTTATGCCTTACTATATTATGACTTTTTATGCCTTACTATACTATGACTTTTTTGCCTTACTATACTATGTCGTTTTTATGACTTTTTATGCCTTACAATACTATGACTTTTTTTGCCTTACTATACTATGACGTTTTTATGACTTTTTATGACTTACTATAAAATGAGTTTTTATGCCTCACTACACAATGAATTTTCATGCCTTACTATACTATGACGTTTTTTCAACTTTTTATGTCTTACTATACTACCATGATTTTTTTTAAAGTTTTTATCCCATACTATACTATGAGGTTTTTATGCCTTACTATACTACGACGTTTTTATCCCTTACTATACTATGATGTTTTCTTTAACATTTTTATGCCTTACTATAATACAATGTTTTTAAGTCTTAATATACTATGACATTTTTTCACAATTTTTTGCCTCACTAATAAATTATGTTTTTATGCCTTACTATACTATGACGTTTTTTGATATTTATATGCCTTATTATACTATGATATTTTTTTGTGACATTTTCATGTCTTACTATACTATGACATTTTTTGATGATTTAATGCATTACTAATAAATTAAGTTTTAATGACTTACTATACTATGACATTTTTTGATGATTTATTGCCTTACTAAACTATGATGTTCTTGATTTTTTTATGCCTTACTATACTATGACATTTTTTGACAATTTGTTGCCTTTCTAATATTTGATGTTTTGATGTCTTACTATGCTACGACGGTTTTTCAGATCTTTATGTCTTACTATACTATCATGTTTTTTAACATTTTTATACCTTACTATACCATGATGTTTTTATGCCTTTCTATACTGTGAAATTTTCTAACGATTTTTTGCCTTACTAATATTTGATGTTTTTATGCCTTACTATACTATGACATTTTTTGATGTTTTTATACCTTACTATACTATGACGTTTGTTGATGTTTTTATGCCTCATCATACTATGATGTCCTTGAGTCTTAGTATACTTACATTTTTTGATGATTTAACGCCTTGCTAATATATGAAGTTTTATTGCCTTACTATACTATAACATTTTTTGACGATTTTTTGCGTTACTAATAAGTGATGCTTTTATGCCTTATTATACTATTACGTTTTTTGATGTTTTTATTCCTTACTATACTATGACATTTTTTGACATTTTTATCCCTTACTATAACATGATTTTTTAAAAATGTTTTTATGCCATACCATACTATGATGTCCTTGAGTCTTAGTATACTTACATTTTTTGATGATTTAACGCCTTGCTAATATATGAAGTTTTATTGCCTTACTATACTATAACATTTTTTGACGATTTTTTGCGTTACTAATAAGTGATGCTTTTATGCCTTATTATACTATTACGTTTTTTGATGTTTTTATTCCTTACTATACTAGGATGTTTTTATGCCTTACTATACTATGACGTTTTTTGATGTTCTTATGCCTTACTATACTATGACTTTTTTTGACGTTTTCATGCCTCACTATACTATGATGTTTTTATGCCTTTCTATACTATGACATTTTTTGATGATTTTTTGCCTTAATAATATATGATTTTTTTATGCCTTACTATACGAAGATATTTTTTGATGTTTGAATGCCTTGCTATACTATGACATTTTTTGACATTGTTATGCCTTATTATACTATGATTTTTTTTTTACATTTTTATGTTTCACTATATTATTATGTTTTTATCCCCTACTATACTATGATATTTTTTCATGTTTTTATGCCTTACTATACCATGATGTTTTCATACCTTACCATACCATGATGTTTTCATGCCTTACTATACTATGACATATTTTCAAAGTTCTGTTTTTTTTAACATTTTATGCCTTACTATACTATGATGTTTATATGACTTACTATGCTATGACATTTTTTAAAATCTTTATGTCTCACTATACTAATATTTTTTATGTCTTACTATACTATCACGTTGTTTGACGTTTTTATGCCTTATTATACTATGACGTCTTTATACCTTATTATACTATGACATTTTTTCAAACTTTTATGTCTTACTATACTGTGATGTTTTTTAACATTCTTATGCCTTAGTACACGATAACTTTTTTTATGTTTTTATGCCTTGCTATACTATAACGGTTTTTTTTACGTTTTAATGCCTTAATATACTATGATGTTTTTTGACATTTTTATGCCTCACTATGTTATGACGTTTTTTGTTTCATAGTAATGCAAGGCATAAAAAGTCATTGTATGGGAAGACATAAAAACGTCAAATATTGTCATAGTATAGTAAGGCATAAGAACTCAAAAAAACGTTATAGTATAGTGAGGCTTAAAAATGTCAAAACACGTCACAGTATACTAAGACATAAAAACATCATAGTATAGTAAGTCATAAAAACCTCAAAAATTGACATAGTATAGTAAGTCATAAAAACTGAAAAAACATCTTTGTATAGTAAGGCATAAAAATGTCAAAAATCGTCACAGTATAATAAGGCATAAAAATGTAAAAAAAAAAGTCATAGCATAGTCAGATATAAAAATTAGAAAAAATGTCATAGTATAGTAAGGCATTAAAACTCAAAGAAACATCATAGTATAGTAAGGCTTAAAAACGTAAAAAAAAAGTCACACTATAGTTAGGCATTAAAACAACAAAAAAACATCATAGTATAGTAAGGAATAAAAATCTCAAAAAACATCATAGTGTGATAAGGTACAAAAACATGAAAAAACATCATAGTTTGGTAAGGCATAAAAACGTTACATTACAGCAAGGCATAAAAATCCAATAAAAACGTCATAGTATAGCAAGGCATACAAATGTCAGAAATTGTCATTGTATATTAAGGCACAAAGACATCATAGTATAGTAAGGCATAAAAACATCAAATATATATATATATATATATATATAAATATATAATGCAGTTAGGCATAAAAACGTCCTAAAAACATATAGTATAGACAAAGAAACGTGAAGAAATATCATAGTACAGTAAGGCGTAGAAATGTGAAAAAAAGTCATAGTAGAGGAAAGTATAAGAAATCATAGTATAGTGGGACACAAAAACATCATAGTATATTAAGGCATAAAAACATCAGAGTATAGTAAGGCATAAAAACATAAAAAAAATGTCATAGTATGGAAAGACAGAAACGTAATTTTATAATAATGCCAAAAAACGTTAAAAAATGTTACAGTATAGTAAGATATAAACACTTCAAAAAAGTCATAGTATAGTAAGGCACAAAAACATAAAAAAAAATCATAGTATAGTAAGGCATAAAAAGTCATAAAAACGACATAGTATAGTAAGGCGAAAAAAGTCATAGTATAGTGAGGCATAAAAAGTCATAATATAGTAAGATATAAAAAGTCATAAAAACGCCATAGTATAGTAAGGCAAAAAAAGTCATAGTATAGTAAGGCATAAAAAGTCATAAAAAAGTCATAGTATAATAAGGCATAAAAAATCATAGTATAGTAAGGCGAAAAAAGTCATAAGAAAGTCATAGTATAGTAAGGCATAAAAAGTCATAGTACAGTCAGGTATAAAAAGTCATAAAAACGTCGTAGTATAGTGAGGCATAAAAAGTCATAAAAAAGTCATAGTATAATAAGGCATAAAAAATCATAGTATAGTAAGGCGAAAAAAGTCATAAGAAAGTCATAGTATAGTAAGGCATAAAAAGTCATAGTACAGTCAGGTATAAAAAGTCATAAAAACGTCGTAGTATAGTGAGGCATAAAAAGTCATAAAAAGGGGCGTCGTGTAGCGTAGTGGTTTAAGCAGGCGCCCCATGTGTAGAGGCTACAGTCCTCGCTGCAGTCGGCCCCGGTTCGAATCCCGCATCGGACGGCCTTTCACTGCATGTCATTCCCCCTCTCTCTGCCTCCCCGTTTCCTGTCACTCTCCACTGTGCTGTCCATTAAAGGCATAAAAGCCCAAAAAATATACTTTAAAAAAAAGTCATAAGAAAGTCATTGTATAGTAAGCCATAATAAGTCATTAGAAACGACATAGTATAGTAAGGGATAAAATATTGTCATAGTATAGTAAGGCATAAAAAGTCCTAAAAACGTCATAGTATAGTAAGGCATAAAAAGTCCTAAAAACGTCATAGTATAGTAAGGCATAAAAAGTCCTAAAAACGTCATAGTATAGTAAGGCATAAAAAGTCCTAAAAACGTCATAGTATAGTAAGGCATAAAAAGTCCTAAAAACGTCATAGTATAGTAAGGCATAAAAAGTCCTAAAAACGTCATAGTATAGTAAGGCATAAAAAGTCCTAAAAACGTCATAGTATAGTAAGGCATAAAAAGTCCTAAAAACGTCATAGTATAGTAAGGCATAAAAAGTCCTAAAAACGTCATAGTATAGTAAGGCATAAAAAGTCCTAAAAACGTCATAGTATAGTAAGGCATAAAAAGTCCTAAAAACGTCATAGTATAGTAAGGCATAAAAAGTCCTAAAAACGTCATAGTATAGTAAGGCATAAAAAGTCCTAAAAACGTCATAGTATAGTAAGGCATAAAAAGTCCTAAAAACGTCATAGTATAGTAAGGCATAAAAAGTCCTAAAAACGTCATAGTATAGTAAGGCATAAAAAGTCCTAAAAACGTCATAGTATAGTAAGGCATAAAAAGTCCTAAAAACGTCATAGTATAGTAAGGCATAAAAAGTCCTAAAAACGTCATAGTATAGTAAGGCATAAAAAGTCCTAAAAACGTCATAGTATAGTAAGGCATAAAAAGTCCTAAAAACGTCATAGTATAGTAAGGCATAAAAAGTCCTAAAAACGTCATAGTATAGTAAGGCATAAAAAGTCCTAAAAACGTCATAGTATAGTAAGGCATAAAAAGTCCTAAAAACGTCATAGTATAGTAAGGCATAAAAAGTCCTAAAAACGTCATAGTATAGTAAGGCATAAAAAGTCCTAAAAACGTCATAGTATAGTAAGGCATAAAAAGTCCTAAAAACGTCATAGTATAGTAAGGCATAAAAAGTCCTAAAAACGTCATAGTATAGTAAGGCATAAAAAGTCCTAAAAACGTCATAGTATAGTAAGGCATAAAAAGTCCTAAAAACGTCATAGTATAGTAAGGCATAAAAAGTCCTAAAAACGTCATAGTATAGTAAGGCATAAAAAGTCCTAAAAACGTCATAGTATAGTAAGGCATAAAAAGTCCTAAAAACGTCATAGTATAGTAAGGCATAAAAAGTCCTAAAAACGTCATAGTATAGTAAGGCATAAAAAGTCCTAAAAACGTCATAGTATAGTAAGGCATAAAAAGTCCTAAAAACGTCATAGTATAGTAAGGCATAAAAAGTCCTAAAAACGTCATAGTATAGTAAGGCATAAAAAGTCCTAAAAACGTCATAGTATAGTAAGGCATAAAAAGTCCTAAAAACGTCATAGTATAGTAAGGCATAAAAAGTCCTAAAAACGTCATAGTATAGTAAGGCATAAAAAGTCCTAAAAACGTCATAGTATAGTAAGGCATAAAAAGTCCTAAAAACGTCATAGTATAGTAAGGCATAAAAAGTCCTAAAAACGTCATAGTATAGTAAGGCATAAAAAGTCCTAAAAACGTCATAGTATAGTAAGGCATAAAAAGTCCTAAAAACGTCATAGTATAGTAAGGCATAAAAAGTCCTAAAAACGTCATAGTATAGTAAGGCATAAAAAGTCCTAAAAACGTCATAGTATAGTAAGGCATAAAAAGTCCTAAAAACGTCATAGTATAGTAAGGCATAAAAAGTCCTAAAAACGTCATAGTATAGTAAGGCATAAAAAGTCCTAAAAACGTCATAGTATAGTAAGGCATAAAAAGTCCTAAAAACGTCATAGTATAGTAAGGCATAAAAAGTCCTAAAAACGTCATAGTATAGTAAGGCATAAAAAGTCCTAAAAACGTCATAGTATAGTAAGGCATAAAAAGTCCTAAAAACGTCATAGTATAGTAAGGCATAAAAAGTCCTAAAAACGTCATAGTATAGTAAGGCATAAAAAGTCCTAAAAACGTCATAGTATAGTAAGGCATAAAAAGTCCTAAAAACGTCATAGTATAGTAAGGCATAAAAAGTCCTAAAAACGTCATAGTATAGTAAGGCATAAAAAGTCCTAAAAACGTCATAGTATAGTAAGGCATAAAAAGTCCTAAAAACGTCATAGTATAGTAAGGCATAAAAAGTCCTAAAAACGTCATAGTATAGTAAGGCATAAAAAGTCCTAAAAACGTCATAGTATAGTAAGGCATAAAAAGTCCTAAAAACGTCATAGTATAGTAAGGCATAAAAAGTCCTAAAAACGTCATAGTATAGTAAGGCATAAAAAGTCCTAAAAACGTCATAGTATAGTAAGGCATAAAAAGTCCTAAAAACGTCATAGTATAGTAAGGCATAAAAAGTCCTAAAAACGTCATAGTATAGTAAGGCATAAAAAGTCCTAAAAACGTCATAGTATAGTAAGGCATAAAAAGTCCTAAAAACGTCATAGTATAGTAAGGCATAAAAAGTCCTAAAAACGTCATAGTATAGTAAGGCATAAAAAGTCCTAAAAACGTCATAGTATAGTAAGGCATAAAAAGTCCTAAAAACGTCATAGTATAGTAAGGCATAAAAAGTCCTAAAAACGTCATAGTATAGTAAGGCATAAAAAGTCCTAAAAACGTCATAGTATAGTAAGGCATAAAAAGTCCTAAAAACGTCATAGTATAGTAAGGCATAAAAAGTCCTAAAAACGTCATAGTATAGTAAGGCATAAAAAGTCCTAAAAACGTCATAGTATAGTAAGGCATAAAAAGTCCTAAAAACGTCATAGTATAGTAAGGCATAAAAAGTCCTAAAAACGTCATAGTATAGTAAGGCATAAAAAGTCCTAAAAACGTCATAGTATAGTAAGGCATAAAATGTCATAGTATAGTAAGGCATGAAAAGTCATAAAAATGTCATAGTATAGTAATGCAAAAAAAGTCACAGTATAGTAAGTCTTGAAAAGTCATAATATAGTAAGGCATAAAAACGTCATAGTATAGTAAGAGATAAAAAGTCATAAAGTCATTGTTTTGGTAAGGCATAAAAACGTCATAGTATAGTAAGAGATAAAAAGTCATAAAGTCATTGTTTTGGTAAGGCATAAAAACGTCATAGTATAGTAAGAGATAAAAAGTCATAAAGTCATTGTTTTGGTAAGGCATAAAAACGTCATAGTATAGTAAGAGATAAAAAGTCATAAAGTCATTGTTTTGGTAAGGCATAAAAACGTCATAGTATAGTAAGAGATAAAAAGTCATAAAGTCATTGTTTTGGTAAGGCATAAAAACGTCATAGTATAGTAAGAGATAAAAAGTCATAAAGTCATTGTTTTGGTAAGGCATAAAAACGTCATAGTATAGTAAGAGATAAAAAGTCATAAAGTCATTGTTTTGGTAAGGCATAAAAACGTCATAGTATAGTAAGAGATAAAAAGTCATAAAGTCATTGTTTTGGTAAGGCATAAAAACGTCATAGTATAGTAAGAGATAAAAAGTCATAAAGTCATTGTTTTGGTAAGGCATAAAAACGTCATAGTATAGTAAGAGATAAAAAGTCATAAAGTCATTGTTTTGGTAAGGCATAAAAACGTCATAGTATAGTAAGAGATAAAAAGTCATAAAGTCATTGTTTTGGTAAGGCATAAAAACGTCATAGTATAGTAAGAGATAAAAAGTCATAAAGTCATTGTTTTGGTAAGGCATAAAAACGTCATAGTATAGTAAGAGATAAAAAGTCATAAAGTCATTGTTTTGGTAAGGCATAAAAACGTCATAGTATAGTAAGAGATAAAAAGTCATAAAGTCATTGTTTTGGTAAGGCATAAAAACGTCATAGTATAGTAAGAGATAAAAAGTCATAAAGTCATTGTTTTGGTAAGGCATAAAAACGTCATAGTATAGTAAGAGATAAAAAGTCATAAAGTCATTGTTTTGGTAAGGCATAAAAACGTCATAGTATAGTAAGAGATAAAAAGTCATAAAGTCATTGTTTTGGTAAGGCATAAAAACGTCATAGTATAGTAAGAGATAAAAAGTCATAAAGTCATTGTTTTGGTAAGGCATAAAAACGTCATAGTATAGTAAGAGATAAAAAGTCATAAAGTCATTGTTTTGGTAAGGCATAAAAACGTCATAGTATAGTAAGAGATAAAAAGTCATAAAGTCATTGTTTTGGTAAGGCATAAAAACGTCATAGTATAGTAAGAGATAAAAAGTCATAAAGTCATTGTTTTGGTAAGGCATAAAAACGTCATAGTATAGTAAGAGATAAAAAGTCATAAAGTCATTGTTTTGGTAAGGCATAAAAACGTCATAGTATAGTAAGAGATAAAAAGTCATAAAGTCATTGTTTTGGTAAGGCATAAAAACGTCATAGTATAGTAAGAGATAAAAAGTCATAAAGTCATTGTTTTGGTAAGGCATAAAAACGTCATAGTATAGTAAGAGATAAAAAGTCATAAAGTCATTGTTTTGGTAAGGCATAAAAACGTCATAGTATAGTAAGAGATAAAAAGTCATAAAGTCATTGTTTTGGTAAGGCATAAAAACGTCATAGTATAGTAAGAGATAAAAAGTCATAAAGTCATTGTTTTGGTAAGGCATAAAAACGTCATAGTATAGTAAGAGATAAAAAGTCATAAAGTCATTGTTTTGGTAAGGCATAAAAACGTCATAGTATAGTAAGAGATAAAAAGTCATAAAGTCATTGTTTTGGTAAGGCATAAAAACGTCATAGTATAGTAAGAGATAAAAAGTCATAAAGTCATTGTTTTGGTAAGGCATAAAAACGTCATAGTATAGTAAGAGATAAAAAGTCATAAAGTCATTGTTTTGGTAAGGCATAAAAACGTCATAGTATAGTAAGAGATAAAAAGTCATAAAGTCATTGTTTTGGTAAGGCATAAAAACGTCATAGTATAGTAAGGCGAAAAAAGTCATAAAAAAGTAATATTATAATAAAGCATAAAAAAGCATAAAAACGTCGTAGTATAGTAAGGCATAAAAAGTCATAAAAAAGTCATAGCATAGTAAGGCAAAAAACAGTCATAGTATAGTGAGGCAAAAAACAGTCATAGTATAGTATGGCATAAAAAGTCATAAAAACGTCACTGTATAGTGAGGCATAAAAAGTCATAGTATAGTAAGGCATAAAAAGTCATAAAAACGACATAGTATAGTAAGGCATAAAAAGTCATAAAAACGACATAGTATAGTAAGGCATAAAAAGTCATAGCATAGGAAGGCATAAAAAGTCATAAAAACAACATAATATAGTGAGGCAGAAAAAGTCATGAAAAGTCATAGTATAGTAAGGCCTAAAAAGTCATAAAAACGTCATAGTATATTAAGGCATAAAAAGTCATAGCATGGTAAGGCATAAAAAGTCATAAAAACGACATAGTATAGTAAGGCATAAAAAGTCATAGCATAGGAAGGCATAAAAAGTCATAAAAACAACATAATATAGTGAGGCAGAAAAAGTCATGAAAAGTCATAGTATAGTAAGGCCTAAAAAGTCATAAAAACGTCATAGTATATTAAGGCATAAAAAGTCATAGCATGGTAAGGCATAAAAAGTCATAAAAACAACATAATATAGTGAGGCAAAAAAAGTCATGAAAAGTCATAGTATAGTAAGGCCTAAAAAGTCATAGCATAGTAAGGCATAAAAAGTCATAAAAACGTCATAGTATAGTAAGGCATAAAAACGTCATAGTATAGTAAGGCATAAAAACGTCATAGTATAGTAAGGCATAAAAACGTCATAGTATAGTAAGGCATAAAAACGTCATAGTATAGTAAGGCATAAAAACGTCATAGTATAGTAAGGCATAAAAACGTCATAGTATAGTAAGGCATAAAAACGTCATAGTATAGTAAGGCATAAAAACGTCATAGTATAGTAAGGCATAAAAACGTCATAGTATAGTAAGGCATAAAAACGTCATAGTATAGTAAGGCATAAAAACGTCATAGTATAGTAAGGCATAAAAACGTCATAGTATAGTAAGGCATAAAAACGTCATAGTATAGTAAGGCATAAAAACGTCATAGTATAGTAAGGCATAAAAACGTCATAGTATAGTAAGGCATAAAAACGTCATAGTATAGTAAGGCATAAAAACGTCATAGTATAGTAAGGCATAAAAACGTCATAGTATAGTAAGGCATAAAAACGTCATAGTATAGTAAGGCATAAAAACGTCATAGTATAGTAAGGCATAAAAACGTCATAGTATAGTAAGGCATAAAAACGTCATAGTATAGTAAGGCATAAAAACGTCATAGTATAGTAAGGCATAAAAACGTCATAGTATAGTAAGGCATAAAAACGTCATAGTATAGTAAGGCATAAAAACGTCATAGTATAGTAAGGCATAAAAACGTCATAGTATAGTAAGGCATAAAAACGTCATAGTATAGTAAGGCATAAAAACGTCATAGTATAGTAAGGCATAAAAACGTCATAGTATAGTAAGGCATAAAAACGTCATAGTATAGTAAGGCATAAAAACGTCATAGTATAGTAAGGCATAAAAACGTCATAGTATAGTAAGGCATAAAAACGTCATAGTATAGTAAGGCATAAAAACGTCATAGTATAGTAAGGCATAAAAACGTCATAGTATAGTAAGGCATAAAAACGTCATAGTATAGTAAGGCATAAAAACGTCATAGTATAGTAAGGCATAAAAACGTCATAGTATAGTAAGGCATAAAAACGTCATAGTATAGTAAGGCATAAAAACGTCATAGTATAGTAAGGCATAAAAACGTCATAGTATAGTAAGGCATAAAAACGTCATAGTATAGTAAGGCATAAAAACGTCATAGTATAGTAAGGCATAAAAACGTCATAGTATAGTAAGGCATAAAAACGTCATAGTATAGTAAGGCATAAAAACGTCATAGTATAGTAAGGCATAAAAACGTCATAGTATAGTAAGGCATAAAAACGTCATAGTATAGTAAGGCATAAAAACGTCATAGTATAGTAAGGCATAAAAACGTCATAGTATAGTAAGGCATAAAAACGTCATAGTATAGTAAGGCATAAAAACGTCATAGTATAGTAAGGCATAAAAACGTCATAGTATAGTAAGGCATAAAAACGTCATAGTATAGTAAGGCATAAAAACGTCATAGTATAGTAAGGCATAAAAACGTCATAGTATAGTAAGGCATAAAAACGTCATAGTATAGTAAGGCATAAAAACGTCATAGTATAGTAAGGCATAAAAACGTCATAGTATAGTAAGGCATAAAAACGTCATAGTATAGTAAGGCATAAAAACGTCATAGTATAGTAAGGCATAAAAACGTCATAGTATAGTAAGGCATAAAAACGTCATAGTATAGTAAGGCATAAAAACGTCATAGTATAGTAAGGCATAAAAACGTCATAGTATAGTAAGGCATAAAAACGTCATAGTATAGTAAGGCATAAAAACGTCATAGTATAGTAAGGCATAAAAACGTCATAGTATAGTAAGGCATAAAAACGTCATAGTATAGTAAGGCATAAAAACGTCATAGTATAGTAAGGCATAAAAACGTCATAGTATAGTAAGGCATAAAAACGTCATAGTATAGTAAGGCATAAAAACGTCATAGTATAGTAAGGCATAAAAACGTCATAGTATAGTAAGGCATAAAAACGTCATAGTATAGTAAGGCATAAAAACGTCATAGTATAGTAAGGCATAAAAACGTCATAGTATAGTAAGGCATAAAAACGTCATAGTATAGTAAGGCATAAAAACGTCATAGTATAGTAAGGCATAAAAACGTCATAGTATAGTAAGGCATAAAAACGTCATAGTATAGTAAGGCATAAAAACGTCATAGTATAGTAAGGCATAAAAACGTCATAGTATAGTAAGGCATAAAAACGTCATAGTATAGTAAGGCATAAAAACGTCATAGTATAGTAAGGCATAAAAACGTCATAGTATAGTAAGGCATAAAAACGTCATAGTATAGTAAGGCATAAAAACGTCATAGTATAGTAAGGCATAAAAACGTCATAGTATAGTAAGGCATAAAAACGTCATAGTATAGTAAGGCATAAAAACGTCATAGTATAGTAAGGCATAAAAACGTCATAGTATAGTAAGGCATAAAAACGTCATAGTATAGTAAGGCATAAAAACGTCATAGTATAGTAAGGCATAAAAACGTCATAGTATAGTAAGGCATAAAAACGTCATAGTATAGTAAGGCATAAAAACGTCATAGTATAGTAAGGCATAAAAACGTCATAGTATAGTAAGGCATAAAAACGTCATAGTATAGTAAGGCATAAAAACGTCATAGTATAGTAAGGCATAAAAACGTCATAGTATAGTAAGGCATAAAAACGTCATAGTATAGTAAGGCATAAAAACGTCATAGTATAGTAAGGCATAAAAACGTCATAGTATAGTAAGGCATAAAAAGTCATAGTATAGTAAGGCAAAAAACAGTCATAGTATAGTAATGCATAAAAAGTCATAATATAGTAAGGCATAAAAATTCTTAAAAATGACATAGTATAGTAAGGCGAAAGAGGTCATAAAAAAGTCATAGTTTAGTAAGGCACAAAAAGTCATAAAAAAGTCATAGTATAGTAAGACATAAAAATTTGAAAAATCGTCATAGTATAATAAGGCATAAAAATGTCAAAAAATGTTTAGTAAAGTAAGGTATTAAAACATCATAGTATAGTAAGGCATTAAATCATCAACAAATATCATAGTATAGTAAAACATAAAAACAATTTATTAGTAAGGCATTCAAACATCAAAAAACATAACAGTAATAAGGCATAAAAATGTCAACAAACATCATTGTATAGTAAGGCATCGAAACATCAAAAATCATCATAGTATAGTATGGCATAAAAACGTCAAAAAACATCATAGTATAGTAAGGCATAAAAACATCAAAAAACATCGTAGTATAGTATTGCATAATAACGTCAAAATACGTCATAGTATAGTATGGCATAAAAACATCAAAAAACATCGTAGTATAGTATGGCATAATAACGTCAAAATACGTCATAGTATAGTAAGGCATAATAACGTCAAAAAACATCATAGTATAGTATGGCATAAAAACGTCAAAAAACATCATAGTATAGTAAGGCATAAAAACATCAAAAAACATCATAATATAGTATGGCATAAAAACGTCAAAAAAACGTCATAGTATAGGAAGACATAAAAATTTCAAAAAAATCTCATAGTATACTAAGGCATAAAAATATTAAAAAATTTCATAGTATAGTAAGACATAAAAATTTGAAAAAAACATCATAGTATAGGAAGACATAAAAACATCAAAAAACATCATAGTATAGTATGGCATAAAAACGTCAAAAAACGTCATAGTATAGTAAGGCATAAAAACGTTAAAAAACATCATAGTATCGTAAGGCATAAAAACTTTTGAAAAAACATGATAGTATCGGAAGACATAAAAATTTGAAAAAATGTCATAGTATAGTAAGGCATTAAATCATCAACAAATATCATAGTATCGTAAAGCATAAAAACAATTTATTAGTAAGGCAAAAAATCGTCAAACAATGTCATAGTATAGTAAGGCATTAAATCATCAAGAAATGTCATAGTATATTAAGGTATAGAAACATCGAAAAACATCATAGTATAGTAAGGCATAAAAACAAAAAAATGTCATCGTATAATAAGGCATAAAAATGACAAAAAATATCATAGTATAGTAAGGCATAAAAACATCATAGTATAGTAAGGCATAAAAACATAAAAAAACGGCATAGTATAATAAGGCATAAAAATGTCAAAAAAAATTTCATAGTATAGTAAGGCATAAAAACGTTAAAAAACATCATGTTATAGTAAGGCATAAAAACATCAAAAATCATAATTTTATAGTAAGGCATAACAATTTGAAAAAAGTTCATAGTATAGTAAAGCATAAAAACATTCTTATAGTAAGGCATAAATTTTTTTTAAAAATGTCATAGTATAATAAGGCATAAAAATGTCAAAAGATGTCATAGTATAGTAAGGCATTAAATCATCAACAAATATCATAGTATCGTAAAGCATAAAAACAATTTATTAGTAAGGCAAAAAATCGTCAAACAATGTCATAGTATAGTAAGGCATTAAATCATCAAGAAATGTCATAGTATATTAAGGTATAGAAACATCGAAAAACATCATAGTATAGTAAGGCATAAAAACAAAAAAATGTCATCGTATAATAAGGCATAAAAATGACAAAAAATATCATAGTATAGTAAGGCATAAAAACATCATAGTATAGTAAGGCATAAAAACATAAAAAAACGGCATAGTATAATAAGGCATAAAAATGTCAAAAAATTTCATAGTATAGTAAGGCACAAAAACATCAAAAATCATCATTTTATAGTAAGGCATAACAATTTGAAAAAATTTCATAGTATAGTAAAGCATAAAAACATTCTTATAGTAAGGCATAAAAATTTTTAAAAAATGTCATAGTATAATAAGGCATAAAAATGTCAAAAGATGTCATAGTATAGTAAGGCATACAAACATCAAAAAACATGATAGTATAGTAAGGCATAAAAACATCAAAAAAGGTCATAGTATAGTAAGGCATTCAAATATCAAAAAACGTCATAGTATAGTAAGGCATAAAAACATTATATTATAGTAAGGTATACAAACATCAAAAAACGTCATAGTATAGTAAGGTATAAAAACATCAAAAAACATCATAGTATAGTAAGACATAAAAATTTGAAAAAATGTCATAGTATAGTAAGGCCTAAAAACATAATAATACAGTAAGGCATAAAATCGTAAAAACTTCATAGTATAGTAAGGCATAAAAACATCAAAAAACGTCACAGTATAGTAAGGCATAAAAACATCATAGTATAGTAAGGCATAAAAATTTGAAAAAATGTCATAGTATAATAAGGCATAAAATTGTCAAAAAACGTCACAGTATAGTAAGACATAAAAATGTCAAAAAAAATGTTATAGTACAATAAGGCATAAAAACATCAAAAAAACGTCATAGCATATTAAGACATAAAATACCTTGTTTATGTCTTGCTATAATATGATATTTTTATTGCTTCATATACTATGAAAATGGTTGACATTTCTATGTCTTATTATACTATGATGTTTTTTGAGAATTTTCTGTGTTACTATAGTTTGACATTTTTTGACATTTCATGCCTTACTATACTATAACTTTTTATGTCTTACTATATCATGACGTTTTTTGAGTTTTTATGCTTCACTATGCTATCATGTTTTATACATCAGTATACTATGACTTTCTTTGAGATTTTTCTGTTTTACCATATTATGACATTTTTATGCCTTACTATACTATGACGTTTTCATTTCTTACTATCATCACTTGATCAGTGTGCTAGATGAGTTTCATTGTGTAACTAGAGATGTTTGAATTCATTTTGAAACTTATTTGACACATTGTTTGTAAACCTGTTTACAGTACTTGATTGTTCTGCATTTTGATTTACTTAATGCAATATTTCTCTCATTATTCATTGATTATTACAGATGCTGATTACTAGGTGCAATCAAATAGATCACTACATTTTAATACCAGGAAGTTCTTCTTGAGCTGATATGGTGATAATTCTCTTTTTCTTTTTTATTTGCATTTCCTCATTCCTGTACATAGTTTGTCAGACTGATGACAAATTAATTAATTAATTAATTAATTAGTAACTTAATTGTGATACTTTGGACTGTATTTGATTCATATATATTTACCAGCATTTTATCTATTTATAATTTTCATATACTCTGTTTTTCTTTATCAAACATTGTCATATTCACATTGTACTAACTACATGATATCGCTCTCTTTATCGCACACACACACATATATATATATATATATATGTACATGCACACACATAGAAACAACTACTTTTGAGCATAATGCTGCTTATTTCACAGGCTCATAAATGGCCAGAACAGCACAGTAGGTATGTGTGTATGACAGAGCTAAAACGCTAAAACTGCTTTTTACACATTCTGGCATCAATACTGACAGCTTATCGCTACCTCACAGCGTGCCCCAAACAAAGCCTGTATTTGTCTCTTTTCTGAGGGCAGAAAGAATTCCCAAATAAAAGAAATGGGCTCTTAGTTTCTTCGGCATTAGGGAGGAGGACAAAGAAAGCAAGCGAGACAATCAGCGGAGACTGCGATGAACAATTTCAGCTTTATTTATTGGTTTTTGGGATTTCCACGGCTAATGTGCTGTGAAATGCAGCAATGGACATGGAGATAATTTCCTGAACAAAACCTAGAGTAATTAGTGTGTGGCCAGATTCTGGAGAGCATCCCCTGGTAGAACTCCACTGGCTCCGGCTCAGCGCTGGCACACGAACAGGAGCCAGAGCACCAGCTGCTTTTATGCAACCCTCCTCTCCTTAAGATCTTGCTTCATCTCCACGTTGTCCTCACCCCTCCTTCTCCTGGTCATTTCCTTTTGTCTCGTCCCAGTCACAGTGAGTGACATCTGCCAACTTGTTGGTAACAAATGAGTGAGCTGAATGTAGGATTTAATTTGCAAATAATATGCTGCATGCCTGAAGGCTGACAGCACTGTTTCACCACCATGAAATCATTCAGTGGTGAAGACTGGGCTTGAGAGACTCATAATCAAATGCTTAAACCTGACATTAAATGGTCAGTTCACCCAAATTCTGAAAAAAAAAAACATTTTACTAATTTACTTCTGGTTGGGTCCGAACATGCAGATAGTTTTACTTTTACTTATTTGAAGATGTTTGTCTCTGAGATTCCTTCCGCTGTTCCGGTGTAATGGAGATGAATCAAATGTTTGCAAATTACATTTCTATATACATTTCCCTGTTGCTGTGGATGAATCACAGGCCGCACTGTAAGTAGTTTGCATTGGGACTATTTATTCTGAAATGACAAATTATACCAGAAAAAGACCACTTGTAATGACAGGAATGCTCTATAGAGCATTTTAGCATCTTTAAGCTTATTTATTTTGGTTTTAAGGCCCAGAAATGTGCTGTTTTGGTTGAGTATCACCGTTCTCATCAGTCAGGAGGCAGCTGTGTACTAAAACTGTGATAGTGCACATACCTGCCCAGTACAGCAGACAAACAATTAGCAACCAGCTGGTGAATATTGTGGAGCTATTAGCAGCTAAAGAGTCCGCTATTTTTCTCAGGAGCTGGTGGAGACCAAAAATACATCTCTACATGAACTCATGTGTTGCCGGTTAGATCTGTACAGAGGCTTTGCATGTCAATATTACGGTGTGATAATTGTTTTTGTTTACAGCTTGTTTCACTTTCCATAAATGGCCCAAATAACACAATTAATGCAGCTTTAAACAAAGTGTTTCAGTTGCTTACATTTACATTTCACTCTTAGTGCCAAAAGCTACAGCATGTAACTTTCTGTAACCCAGACTCATTGAACAGCCTGGCAGCAGTGCAGAGGTAATATCTTCTAAAGTTTCTGAGTGAGCCTCGTCCTTCTAACCAAGACTGTCAGTCACTGTCGCACTGAAGCTCCAAGCTAGCATTAGCTGCCTGCAATTGGTAGTTTCATCCCAACATGACATAAGAAACAATGAAATAGAAAATCTTTTTGTTTTGTTTATTCCAGTTACAGTAATTCCATTTTTTTTTCTGTCCTTTCTATTTCTATTGTTTATAATAATATTAAACTCACCTGATGAGATGGATGAGTTATGACCATAAGTTTAGGTCTTAATGTAATTATTAATGAGGCTAAACTGACGATTTGTTTAAACTTGATTGTGTGACGACTCGTGTTGTTGTTCAACATAAAAACAAAAACATTTAAAAAAACAAATGATCCTTTAAAAGTAGTTGTTCCGTTGGGTATGTTTCAATGGTGTCACTGCTAGTGGATCAGATGGCAGTCTGTATATTTTACTGTTTGGTTGTTTGGGGGAGGGGGCAGTGTAAAACAGGGCGGGGGGGGGGTCCCAATGAACATCTGCAAACTGCCTCGGTGGAGGCCAACTCTCCTCTTCCTCCTCGAGCTCTCCGTCCCTACTGTGGCCAATTAAGTGAATTTCAGCAAAAGATCATTTTATTAGTATTTGCCCACAGCCGCTGAACACAGCGATAAATTCTTCCTTCGAGCACTCTGGAAAACAAATTGGCACATTAACTGGTGAACGACGAGAAGAGGCTCTCCTGCCCATGCCTCCGGGGCTGGCCGGGGGATTTGCGAGTGTGCCGATTCAGAGGCAATCTCTCTGCTTTATCATTCAGCATGACAGTATGGGGCTGGAGTGCAGGACTCAGATGGGGGCGACCAATGCCAGATGTCAGCCATTAGCTCTTTCTCTCTGTCTCTCCTCTCTCTACATGCACAAATACATACACACGCCCTCCAACATTGACTCCCTCTGTTCCCTTTGGCAAGCCCAAGCTGTTTGCTTTTGTGGCCTGACGAGCCCTCTCTATTTATCTGTTATTACATTGGAATTGTCAGATCCAAAAACCAAGAGGGAACCTGTGGTGTGTGCCAGCGCTGTTGGCTGAAGGTCAGTGTCTACTGCCGCTCTTCTCCTCTTTGACCCCCCCTTTCATTCACACTCACTCCCTCTATTGATCAACTTCTCTCTGACGCGAGGAAACCACACAGCCTGTCTGTGTATATACTGTGTGTGTGTGTGCGTGTGTGTGTATATGCACCGTATTCCAGCTCCATTTGCATTAGCTGATAACTCCGTTTTTTTGCCGCCCACCATCCTGCCTGGCTACATGCCTCCCTTCTCCACCACTGCATCAGAGGGGCTTTCAGCAGTGCTAATGAGGATTAGCATGTTTGTGTTGTTTATATGTGTGTCACCCTAATCCTTTTAGCAATAAGCTGTTTTGCAGGAAGTAGGAGTAATTTATGCATGGCACATGTTTCACTGGATTGTACATTGGCAGGATGGACATTACACACAGGCTGGTGCAAGTATGTTATTTGGCAATTATAAAATCCCATCAGTTAATAAGCCACAACATGCAAATAAATATCACAAGTGTATCAGTGACTGATACCACAGGTGGTCTCTGTGTGGTGGAACCAGAGACGTGACGCTTTGGCACCAAACGTGGAGGCAACGTTTAGGAAAAATGACTCTGCTGTTCTCTGGCCTCGCTCCTCAAACCAGACACTTGTTGTGGGACGTCGTTGGTCAGGACAGGGCGGTGCGTTGACGGAGCGTTGCAGTTCCCTCAGTCAGCTTTGTCAGTGTATGATAACACTGTCCTCCTAACTGCTGAAGCATCACCGCATTGCTACAAATACGTATCTACAAAGTCCTCTTCCGACCGTCTGATACGACCCACAGGAGTGTTTCCTGAAATAGCTCGGTTGTCATGGTTACAATAATAAACACAGCAGACTGTACCGAGTGCAGCGTACCTACCTTCATCGCCATGGTTACTATAATAACAGTCGCGGCTCGGTTAGGTTCAGGAAAAGATCGTGATTGGAGTTAAAATAAGTACTTCCTCAGCATTAGTCGATCTTTGTTGTCGTGGTTACAATGATAACAATGCGGTTAACGGTTGTCGAACAGTCACACATAATAGAAACAACATAAACTGCTAAAGTCCTGTGTTCTGTTGACCTATCCATCCACCACCTCCTCCTCCTCCTGACGTAGAGTCTGTCTCTCTCTAAACCACGTCACCGACACTTCTAACGACCAAGTTCTGTTCCAAAACAAACGTCTGTTCAGCTTCGCCACAATGAGAGAAGCAGACATGATGAGGCAGCTTTGCAGGTTGCAGCCTCACTTTGTCACTTTGGTGGAGGAGAAGGCTGCAGTTGTTATTAATAGTCTTCCTCAGCGCAGTTTTAACTGGACTGAAACCCTGGAAGACGCCGGGGTACTGAACCCAGCTCTGCCGGCCAGTCAGTGAGGCCTGGTGGTCGCTGGGGGAGAGATGCCAGGCCTGGGCTGTGGGCCCTTACGGTGTCAAGCCCTGTCAGTCAGAGCATGCTGCTGCTCCCGGGGCTTTCATCCTCTCCACAACCCCGGCCGACCCCTCCTTCAGTCCCCACAGGCCCATCAAAGGCTGATTTTCCACGCCAGCGGGCCAGTCGGGGAGGCTCACAGCCAGGGACAGGTGGGAGGCAGGGGAGGGCCGAGGAGGCCGGTGAGCCAGCATCTGAGCCCGGGGAGGGTGCTTGGCCCCGGCCAGCAACTGAACTGAAAATAGTTCTGCCCCTGACTTACTAGGAGTGGAGGTGCAACCGCACACATGCACACAGTTGGAGAATTTACCTTGCACCAACAAACACATACACCACCAGGCCATTAGATTTTTATGGGATCTATTCATTGATGTTATGGCACTCCTGCATCAATAAAACATTAAAAAATGTTGAGGCGACACACTTCATGAATCAGTTTAACAACATGCTATTTTGGCAACTGCAGTGGACATAACTCTGTATGGGTTTTATAGACATATACTGTACACAGTACACCGCAGTAAACCCAGAGCCACATCCGGACAGACACAGGCACATAACTCCAGTCGATCCGCGATCTGCTTTTGTTTCCGTCTGTCTGAGGAAAAAAAAAAAAACAGTGTCCATCCTCCACAAAGGGTTAAATCAGTATCACACCGGTGAGGCCACTCAAGCCATCGAACCCATTTTCCTGGCGGTCTCCCAGTCCCCCGTCCTTTTTAGATTTTAAACTTCCCCTGCCACCTTCCATTTTATGCCGGTGTAAATGAGTTCCCCCACAAAATCTATAGTGCGTCTTTAAAAAGCGATAACTCTCATGGCGGTGCCGTGACATTGACCCCCCTAGCAGGGCAGTTCCGGTTCAGTGCCCAGGCCTCATGCACGGCGAACACACACAAACACATGCGCCGCACACACTCATATACACACACACACACAGGGCCAGACCCCAGGTGCACCAAGAGGAGCAGTTAAATTTCATCATTACCCTTTCTTCCCTGTGTTGGGGCTTTTTATAGGGCCTTTTTACAGCCCGCTCTGAAGGTGCCACTCCGGTCCCAACGGTGCACAGGAGAGAGATAGATAGATGGAGAGGGACAAGATGAGGTGGGGGGGGGGGAGAGCAAGAGGCAGAGGAAGGAGATCTGTACCGGGAGGGAGGGAAGGGAGAGAGAGGGAGAGGGAGGTGGAGGTGGGGAAGCACGAACGCCCACAAACATGCACACTGTCAGGCGTACAAGCAAAGCAAGTAGGGCACTGGGGATCGAGAAAAAAGAGAAATGGCATGAGAAAGACTTGGAGAGAGAGGGGAGGGGGGGGAGAAAGGAACGAGTAGAGAGGGAGAGAGAGGGCCATCAGTTGTCAGTGTGACTGCTGGCTGATATAAAAACAGTGGCGAGGGTGGCGGATAAGGCAGATGATGAATGGGCTGGAGACACTCATCCATCCCACTGACGGATTTGCGGCCAGGGAGTCGTGTACAGACACATCTAAGAAAGAAAGGACTGTATGTGTGTGTGTGTGTGTGTGTGTGTGTGTGTGTGTGTGTGTGTGTGTGTGGTGGGGGGTGGGTTGTGTTTTGTATGTGTTTTAGAAAGGTGTGATGGACTCGTGATAGGAAGCTGGAACAAGGCATAAATAAGGTTTTCACTACAAAAATGTGTGTGTGTGTGTGTGTGTGTGTGTGTATGTGTGTGTGTGCTTACAGTTAGCTTGTCAGTACAAGTCAGTCTTATGCATGGATACTGGACATGTTGCCATGCATACTTGTATGACAAACCCCTCTGTTGCGGCGCCGCGATGACAGGCCTCGGCCCTGGAAGATGAATGGCGGCGGCGCTGTCTAACTCTGTACAGGCCCATCCATATCCCTCACTGCTATCAGCTCTGTCCAACTCTGTTTTATAGCACCAAACAGTGGCCATAATGACACTAGGACTCTGAGCGTGTCAGGCTGGAGGAGATCGATTGGTAAACATACACACTTGCCTAAGATACACTTGTACATCATTGTCCTGATTTTCAGGGAGGAGCTGTAACGCAGGTTGAATTATCGTTGACGCTGGAATTTCACTGTTTTCACTGCACAGAGGTCAACTTTTGGAAATGTTGTGCACGAGGGTCTAATATGTGCACCTGGCTGCTTGAGTGAAACGTAATCTTCTTTTATATATATCATAGAATTCGAAATATGAGGATGTTGACAGTTAGTTTTCTTGACAGTAACGTAACGTAAAATGGTAAATTACTTAAACAGAGTCATGAGCTTCAAGACAATATTACATTTAAACTATGAGAACAAGTGTTTGTTCACAGCAGAATAAAATGGAAGCAGAACAGGAAATGGGGATGGTTCTTACTGAAATAGAATAATAAACTGGGAACAGAGGCCTGTCTCTGGTTAATAAAGGGCTGATACTCTCTGAAGGTAAATAAGGAGAATGTATGGAAAATCCAAGTCATTTTTCTACAAACAAAAACATTATGCCTTTAAACATTAATTTCTTTATTGTTGCTTTTTGAGATTCACCATCCAACAAATTAATCTACACTGTCCATATAAGATTCTACCCTCCACCCGAGTAATCCCCCCCCCCTCGCCCCCCACCTCCCCTAAATATGGACAACGAAGAAGAGATGGTGTTTTGGTCGTAGCTGTAGCCCGTCCCCGGCTCCGTGTACTTCCTTCCTCTCCAGCCGCCAGAAAACCTCGGCCGGGCTCTAACATCCTGCGTGTTCAAAGAAAACAAGTCAGTCCAGTTTCATATGAGACCAAACATGTCGTCGTGACGAGACGGAAAAACTCTGCAGGATTCAAACATACTTTACACACCACGTGTTGTGTTTCCATGTTCTGAAGCGCCATCACTCTACTGCTGTGAAACACACGTGGATTACTTTTTAAAATGTTCATTGAGGTGTCAGCATTACAGGCGAACTCTCCTCTGAACCCGATCCTGCAGGGGGATGGATGAGAGTTTCATGGACACTGGACATGCGCTCTTCATACTCCGATGACTTATTCTGCAGCTCCAATGTGACAGGGCTCTGTGAGGAAGATGTATGACGATGCTGATGTTTGACTCAGTGCGGACTATGCAACACAGGTGTGGCCTGGGAACAGACTCCACGTTCCAGAGAGAGACATCTCACCATCTACGTACGTTTTAGATAATGAGCGTCTATTTTTAATCTTAATGGTTTTTCTTCCAGCACCAGCCTCAGGAAAAAAATCTTACTCTTTAAGCCCAGTGACTGTGACACATCCTCTCCAGCACTTTCCTGTCGGTGGGTGTAAAGACACCGAGCCTCTAGGAGGAGCTACTGTGGCTTTACACTTTCAGACTCACTGGATTTTCATTTGTCATCGAAGGGTTGGAAAGGATTTCCCGTCTCTTTACATACTCAAGTTGTAAACTGTCTGTAGGTGCGACCCAGCAACAGACTGGCAACACATCTCTTTTGTTATATTTACACCTGTTCTCCACACTACTGACACCATGACGTAGACACCTGCAGCGGCTCCTGATTGGCTCTCATCAGCCCTCGACTCCCAGTAGTGAAGGAAACATGATGATGAATCACAGTGTTACTGACCTTGTTGTCTTTGCTAGCAGCTGTTGTTCACTTACATTCTGGTATTTTTTTCGACAATCTGCTTCCTGTTTACACCGGCTCGCACATGCTCAGTGCACTTGAATTTTCAGGCGCGTTAGTATGGATGGAGAATGTTTCTGATACGGAACTAAAACAGGTTAAAATTTCATTTTAAAATGTAGTGGTGTGGATGTTACCTCAAGGCATTCAAACTGCATGAAGTGGGAGTAATTGTTGTCCACCATCAGAAACTGCTTTCAGAGACTGTCGGGTGAACATTAGTTTGAAAGTGCACAGTAAACAGGAAGTGACAAAGACAGGTCACCTCTCTCTGTTTCATGCAAATGTATTAATTTCACATGAACAATGTTGTGGATCTTTGCATGAAAACGTTTGTTGCAGTTATAAATATAGGTCAGAATATAGTGCTGTGTGGTTGGGAGGTCCGGCTCTCTGGTTCCGGGGCCTTCCAAGAGAAGTTCAGGCGCTCTGTTTCCCCTCATCGGTGCCAACGTCAGTACCTTGCGTCTCGTGCCAGCCTCAGCGGGCGCCGGTCCTCGGCTCGCACCCCATGCCCTGGGTCTTTGCAAACTCCCCCATGTGCATATGCTCCGTATGGTTCAAGCCCCGACGCCAATTTTCCACCATCTGCCCGTGCCCTGTATTTACACACAGAGGCGAGGTCTCCGCTGGAAAGCGACCACCACCCTTCACCTTGTCGGAGCGGAGAAATTTCAAATGTTAACTTGCAGCCCGCAGGAGCGAGAGAGTGATCCACGACCGCCATGCTGAGGAAACAGCCAAATGTGCTCATGTTGAGGGGCGGAGCATGAATTCTCTTCTGCTGTTTCTTTTTATCCCCCCCCCCCCTTTTTTTTTTTTCCTCCCCTCTGCTCTGTCTTTCCCTCTCAGTTTCTTCTCCTCCATGCTTCCCTGCTTCCCTCCACTCCTCCCTTTTCTCTTCTTCTGCCTTCCCTCCATCTTCCTCTCTTCATCTAGCTCCATGCTTCCCCCTTGCTCGGTCTTGCAAATGGCTGCCTGCCAACTGTTTGTCTGAGGAGAGAACAGATTTGAATGAAGAATGGAGACAAAGGAGGGAACAAAGAGGCAGTAAAAGGTGCAAAACACAAAGAGACGAACGCCTGTTGGAGACGCACAGTTTGCATGTGAGTGTGTTTTTCACGTGTGTGTGTGTGTGTGTGTGTGTTCAAGGGTCTTTACTGTACTGTGGGCAGCGGTCCAACACTACAGGGTAATCCTTTACCCAGGCTTTACCACTGGGAATGTCAGGAATAAGTCAATCATGATGATGCATGCACTCTGCTGACGACATGTACGCGTGTTCAAAGAATATCTAGGGCTTGCAGATGTGCCAGAACCCTGCTTCGGCGACATCAGGGTGCAGTTTATGATGATAGGCAGATACACACACACACACACACACACGCACACACACACTTAAAGCCATGGAGGCAAGCCCAGATAAGCAGATTATTTGAAGGAGGCATTATTCACCGTATGAATGCAATAATTGGTTTCATTATTTGGTGGGAATTTCAGCAACAGTAAATGAAGAATTAGATAGTGTTTGGTTCCCCAAAGCAGGCTGGAGTTGTGCGCTCCGCTCGCCCACCGTGGGCCTGTGTTTACATGATGTGTTTTCCGGCCCTTATCTCAAATCGCAGCGAGCGCGGCTGCTTCTGCTTTTATTTGTTTTAAGGTGGTGTTTCAGTAATAGAATTCAATATTTTGAGGATATTTGGTCCATTTATTCAGGCAGCGTGAGTGTCTCCCTCTCTCTCTCTCTCTCTCTCTCTCTCTCTGTGTGTGTGTGTGTGTGTGTCCTACATTTTGTGTGTGTATATTCTCTCTGTCAGGGAAACAGTGGTGGGCGGGCTAAGAGGTGGGGAGGCCTACTTTAACGGTCTTTTGAAGGAGATAAATGGCTTACAGATGGCCCAATCAATATATTCAAATGAGACATGGAGTCCAGCAATGAGCATTGAGCAGGGAGCTGGGGGGGGGGGGCAGATACACCTCAGGTCATGAGTAGACCACACAGCAGAGACACGACCCCAGACCTTGATGCAATAACATATCAATGCGGTTCATAATGCGAATGATACGATCTCAATAAATTCAAATACAAAACTACAAACACATTTTAATCAGTGATAACGAGCTAACGCATAACACGATAAAACACAATGTGTCTCGGTGTTAAATCAACACACTCAGGAATCTGAATCATCCAGAGCAACGACCACCAGCTACGGAAGGTGATCAAGGTCAAAACTCACCAAGGGAAGAATTACGCAAAATCTTATTCTTGTGCAAAAAAAATCAGTGTAAAATTCACATTTTTAACAAATATCACTGAAAATGGCTTTATAGGCAAAAACAGAAAGATGGTAAAAACAAAGTAAAAACAAAAAAAGATTGACAGGGAATGAGTGAAACTGAATGAAACTGTACGTCACTGCACATGGAAGACGTTTTTGTTCTTCCATATGCAACTGAACTGTATAATCTGTTGATAAATCAGGATGAATTTCCTGTTTTCCAGCATCTAACATAAGCAGCTCTCAGCCGCCGTACCTTTGCTACTTGGAAGGAAGAGAGGTGGAGGTGTCGGGACGGTATGAACCAGGAGAATATAAAGAAACGAAACATGTCTTTTCATTTATTTATGTGTCCAGTACAGAGACGTGTTCAGTCCTGATGCTAAACAATGACTGGGAGCTGTGCAGTCGCAGCTCTGTGAAAGTAAAAAAAGGAAAAGCTAATTACCAAACAACCTTTTGTCAAAAGCAGATTTTCTTTGCTGTATGTTTATATGCTGTTTGTGTATCAGTGATTTTTATATGCACTCCAGGAAGATTAGCAACCGCAGCAGCGAACGCTAACGGGGATCCGAATAAAGAATAGAGGATAATCAAGCAGTTTTCCTTCTGACCTATGCCTTGCTATGCTAAGCTAAGGTGCTAAGGTATGCTAAGCATGTCAAAGCCCTTTTCCTGTGTTAGACACAGACATGCAATTGTTATTAATCTTTTCATATGACACTGGGTGAGATGGCAAACACACATATTTCTAAAAGTGTCCAACAGGCAGCACATATAGACACGTATGAAACACGCGTGGCCCTTTTTGTCAGTTTTAATGCAGGTCAAACCCACAGCTGCAGGTCAGCAGTAGACTATATTTGACCAACATAGTGTTAATATTAATTATATTAACTGCTGAAACCTCAATCATCTTCCTCTTATGAATCCCCTGCAGGTGTTTTCTCTTCCTACGAGAAATAACTCCTCCTAGGATCCACATTCTGTCTAAAACAGAGAAATCCGGTTCCTAATACTTGTGCAGGATCCACTATCATGTGCCATGTGGTTTTGAGCCAAAAGATAATGAAAGGTGATAATATAATACAGATAATGCTGGAGAGAATAACCCACATCCCGGGAGATAAAGTTGTTTACTGACAAAAGCACCTTGTTGAAAAATGGTTCGGGAGCGATTCGGCCAATATGGAGGAAAAAAAAAAAAGAGAAGGGGGGGGGGGGGGGGGGGGGGGTAGAGAGGGAGTGGACATAAGCCCAGTATAACCAGCGCTTGAGGGTGGTGTTATTGGTGGGGGGGATTCCCTGGGGGAGGAAACATGGCTTCCCAGTCTGGAGATAACATCCTCATACAGGCTCCTCGGGAGGAACATAAAAATCCACCTAGACATTACCCAGGTATTTTATCATGCCCTATCAGATCCCATTCTCCCTTATCACCCTTTACACACACTTAAACACGGATACCCATTTCTGGGCACATTGCTCACATTCAAATATAAGAGGAGGAAAGGAGGGGGCCACGTTTTCTACAAGATGGAAGAGCTGCGCTGGATTTCTTGTTTTCTTTTTTTTGTTTTTTTATTCCTTTTAAAGGACCAAGAAAAACAAGTCTTGTTGTAAAGGATCTGTTCATCCACGTCACCGAGGATCCAGTTTTATGTGCTGAACCTCTGACGACCAGCCCAATATATTCTCTGTGTTTATCTTAAGAAACGATGCTCCGGCTCCTCTGGTTATTCAGAGACTTAACAACACTTCAAACACATAAAACTGGCTGCTGTATATATCAGCAAAATGTATTAAGATTACCCATCATGCCATCAGTGCGCTGGGTTCACTAGATCTTAAACTGTATCTGACTTCCTCCAGAACACCAGTCAGGTTTATAGTGTGAGGCTAACTTCAGTGATACTTGTAAGTTAGCCAGCGCTAACGCTCCTAGCCAATAGCTATCAAGCTATATGCTACATACAGTAGAAAAAGCTGCTGTCACTCATCTACATCAGGCATGAGGCTAGATAGCAGGTGTGACGATGGGCGTGTTAGACCGCCTCACCGGCCAATCAGATGCAAGTCGAGCCAGGTGCTGAGACTCTCAAGTAACTCAAGGTATAAATAGAAATAAAAGTTTTTCTATTTTCCATTTTTCTTTTCAACTTTCCACAGAGATAAAAAAAAGCTTAATTATATATTTATCTGAAAAATAGAAAACACAAATTTATTAAATTTTATTCCAATTTTTTATTTCTCATTCTTCATATGGAAAAATTGAACTGATGAACATTAAAACAAACAGCCTCATGAAAAGAAGAAAGAATCAAAAACAGACTTTTACATGAATTTTAACAGCAAAACAACATTTTGTGATTTAATTTGAATGAAATGTTTTATGTCATAAAACATATAAAACCTGATGAACAAACAGTCAGACTGTGACAGAACAACTGGAATCACTGAGGCTGTATCTGCGGGCGCCACAGGGAATATCAAATTGTGTGTGTGTGTGTGTGTGTGTGTGTGTGTGTGTGTGATAAGGTCACGTGTCAGAGACAACATTAACAATAGTCTATTTCAGAGGAGAATAAAGGCTGCCCCCCCCCACCACCACCACACACACACACACACACACACACACACACACACACTCCACGCCTCCCCACTCATCACCCTGCATTCTGCTTCAGGCTTCAATCTCTCCTTGACCTTTGACCTCAGGTACAGCCAGGTGTTGACCAACCCTCCCTCTTATCCCTGCCTGCCCCTCCCCCTCCCTTTCTTTACACACACAGACACACACACAGGCGTGTTTACATAAGAGGCTCTGAAACAAATATTTTTCATTTGCTATCACAAGCACACATGTATTAACACACACACACACACACACACACACACACACTGTACAAATACAAACACTGACATCATCACTACATCATATCCCAAGTCTGTTTACTGCACAACAAGGATGTTAATGCAAATAATAGTTTTATTTTTTATTTTTTTAAGGTATCAAATAAAAACACACACACACACACACGCATTCATGGAGTCAGCTCACATAAACAGCACACACACACACACACACACACACACACACTGTCCACACACACCCTCAGAGGGGTTTTAAAAAATTAGAGTAGCTCAAGTGGGAAAACAGTATCCATTTGTCTTTGGGCTAATATGAGTCTGGCTGCATTAGAGACAAATAGCATCCACTTCCATTTCCTTTATCATTGTCAGGCCAATTAATAGGCCAAGGATTCTGTTACTGAGTTACTAGATGGAGGCGAGCCACGCACGTACACACACGCACAAACACCCCTCGCACGCACACACACACACACACGCACACACACACACACACACACACAAAGGGAGCTCTTTCAGCTGCTGACCTTGGCTGCTCCTCCCCACACAAAAGACCCCAGAGATGGATGCCTCTTTGGAGAGCACCGGGTCTCTGGGAGGGTACCACTGCTGCCATCCACACACACACACACACACACACACACACACACACACACACACACACACACACACACACAAGTATACATACATATACACATATGCAAGTGTGTATGTACACAGATGCTCATGGACTGACAGACATTAGGGTTTAGTCCATCTTGAGGCTCTGGACCAGAACGCAGGCGTCATTTTGGTCTTAGACTCTTGTGGAGTCACATATAAAGATGTGGGGGTCCAAATGTGGCCCCGGTCTCCTGGACCCGTCTGTTCAGACTCTATGTTGTTGTCAGGTTCAGATCTCCTGGTGGGGGTCTCCCCCCTCGGCGAGGTTCACCGCTCTTTGATGTAAAGCTGCAGCGAGAGCGATGGAGAGCCACTCATGGCTTTAATGACACCGAGCATTTATCAGTCATGTAGATTACAATGTCACCTGAGTGTCATCTGGCAGACACATCACACACACACACACACACACACACACGCAGACACACACACACAAGCAGATATGGGGGGTGAAAAGGGACACAGATACATAAGCTTGTGTGATTATTTACTTAAAGTCCCTCGTGTGTGTGTGTGTGTGTGTGTGTGTGTGTGTGTGTGTGCATGCGTGTGCATATGCGCTTGTGTGTGTGTGTGTTCACATCCTGTAACTGCACACACACTAATTATTACTGTTTTATCTGTTTTTGTCATTTATGTAGCTTTATTTTGATTTTATATTTCTGATTTTAATCAGATTGTTTCTATAATAATGATTTGGTGAAACATGCAAACACCACCTGAAACCTCAGATACAACATTTATAAAGTACTTTTATTTAACTTTTATTTATTATTATTCCTTATTATAAGGTGAGAAGAAAAACATAGAGAGGACGGACTGTGACTGATTTTAATTAAATAATGACCACATCAAACCTGCACGCATATGCGCTTGCCAACAGCCGGGGTATAAGAGGACCTGCATCCTCCAGTGTGTGTGTGTGTGTGTGTGTGTGTGAGAGAGAGAGAGAGAGAGAGAGAGAGAGAGACTCGTGATAACAGTCTCGCCCATTCAGAGCAAAGTGTGAGTTATTTATAATACGACTAAAGCTGCTTTGTCACTTTTTCTCCACATTCAACGTTACTTTCTGTGCAGATCTTGTTCGGAGAGTGTTTAATGGAAATAAATGATTCATATTTGGAGCATTGAGCATCAGGTTTGTGCAGCTGATTAACACGTATTTCTGCAAAGCGGACGATTGCATGTATTACAAAAAACATCCGTTGACTGTTTTTACCTTCATTAAATCACCTGAAATCGACACCAGACTGAGGAACATCTCGTCCTCCATATCCCACACACACACACACACACACACACACACACATATATAATGTGACATTATAGTGCATATATGTCATGAAAGATCTGGTATTTTGGGAAAGAGAATCAAACTAACAGAGTTTGTTAACGAGCTGCAGTTGAACACAACCTGCTCTATCAGGGAGTCATCTCACTTTAATACTGTGCTTTTACTTTTCCGTTCATCCCATGTCCTTTAATTGCACCAATGTTTCCCTCACCTGCGTCTTTTCCTCGGACCTCGGCCCGTCGCACGTCAGACTCAAACAGAGATCTATAGGAAAAAGAAGTGAGGAAGAGGAGATGAGGAAGATGTTCTGAACCGTCATCAGAAGCGGCCTCCGTCTCTGATGACGATCACACAGCTGGATCACACAGCTGGATCACACAGTCAGTACAGTAACATTTCATATTCAGTGGAAATCAGTGCTCAGACAGATTGAGACGATTCAACTGCAGCAACATGTTGTTGTTTCTATTTGTTAATATTCCCTTTGAATTTTCATTATTTTATAATCCAAATTATCATTAAAATGTTTGTAGAAAATATTTATTCGCCCAAATGTTTTAGGGAAAGTGGAAATGTTGTGAATATATCTCACATCAAACAGCCTCACATCAGTCTTGGTTTACTGTTGATGACATCTCCTCCTCTCCCTGATATGATATTGTTCATGAAACATATTAATAACAGACAGTAGCAGATAATTAAGAAGAAAAAGCTTTTTAATGAGTGAAGTTTAAGGTTCCTCTGTTAATCAGAGCTTCTGTTTTAAACTGGTTTACACTTCAGTTGCTTCTGTCATTCTTCCCAAAATAAGACGGTGGTGATGTTGTGATGTGGTTTCAAAACGGTCCGAGTGTCCAATCACTGACAGATTGCCAGTAAAGTGGTGTGTCAGTCCAGTAAATGACTTATGTGAGGGAAGGTCTCTTGTATCCTCGCTCACGTCTCCGCGGAGATCCGTCGTCGCAGATTGAAGGAGGGGAACTGGAGCAGCTTAATGACGGCAGATTTCTGGGTCAGGCGAGGAGTGACAAACAATCAAATGCGTTATTGTGAGAGCAGGTTCTGTCTGAAACTTCACTGCCTGCATGCGTCTTGTATTGTGCGGGGCTAGATTACTCCACCTCCCTCCAACACTCCATTTAAAGTTCAACTTTAGATCATTAAAATGCAGAATTTTGCAAAATGTTCAGGGCTGAAGCTTCTAAAGATCCAAATACAGCTCAAATAAAAAATCTAAAAGTGCTACATGTGCTTATATTCAACAGAAAATTAATAATATTAAATAATAATAATCTGAGAATCAACTAAATCAACTGCAAACATGCACATTGCAAAAACCTATTCTCAGAGCTGCTGAAGAAAAGACATTATGAACAGCCAGTGGCCTGCACACTGAACACAGTTGGAGTAGGTGTCAATTCATTTCAGTTCAATTCAAATCAATTCAATGCCTTTATTGTCATTGCACAGTGTACAACGAAATTACGTGTCTCCAGTGGTACGTGCAGTAATACACTTAAACATGAGTACATCCACAACAAAACTACAGTAGACACACAATCAATAGTATAAAAGCAGAGTGAGTCCATGTCCTCAGTTATTATTGCACAAAGGTAAATTCACAGATAATATTGCACATTCTCAGGGTATCATTCACAGGATATGGCTGCACTTATTAGCCTGATGTTCAGCCACTAAGTAATCTAATAGCAACAGTTAATAGCAGCCCTCCCCACTGTCAAAGGTCGTGCCCAGTCAGTTTGGAAAGTCACTGTGAATTGTGGCTGTATTAACAATAATATGCTCGAGGCGTAGAGTGCACACCACGAAGGCTCAGTTCTTACCACAGCGGCTCGGAGTCCGACCCGCGGCCCTTTGCTGCACGTCATCCCCTCACGCACTCCCCAACTTTCCTGTCTCTCTCACTGCAACTATAACAAACCCAGAAAGCCCCAAAAATAACTTAAAAAGAAATATGATCAAAACCTGTCACAAGAATTTCATTCAGGATGAATAAAGTTCTGTCCCTTTGTCTTTCTCTTAGAGTTTTCAGTCCTGATCAGTTTCTGTCTGGTTGATGCTTTTTGCTCCGGTCTTGGGTCCGGCTGCAGCCTTCATCTTGCAGTCACCGGTACATGAACACCCCTGTCTGTCTGTGCAGGGGTCGACTGTTCGTCCTGTGTCACGCAAAACACAATAACTATGTATTTAACTGTACTGAAAGCTTTGCGTCGTCAGTAGGAACCGGTGGGCTCGGGGCTGAGCGCCACAGAAATTCAAAAATTTCATGAGATTTGTCGACAACAACGTTATCGTTTAAACTCCTCCTTATTAACTTTTTTTATTAATAAGCTGCACCCTGTCTTTAATGCATGAATGCATAGACATTTGTTCCTCACACACTCCACCCACCACATTCTGTTAACACATTGATGAGCCTGATATTCAATCAATGAAGATTAACTTGCTCAACTTGCCTAAGGTAAGTCCCCTCTGTCTGTCCGTTGCTTTTTCTTTTTTTTTTGAAGGAAGGAGCCCAAATACGATTACGCAGAAGGGGAAATTATGCCAAGATGAGTAGAGCTTAATATATGGTAATTATTTGACAGGATATACTTACACAGCGATTAGCATATCTCCAAGACGAGACAGAGATAGAGAGCGGAAGGAGAGCAGAGGGAGGGAGGAAGAGAATGCAGGGGAGGACGAGGGCTCCCTGATAAGGATTTCTTTCTCTCTCTCTGACAGAGGGCGGTGGGAGAGTCTGCGTAGGCAAACTGTTCTTCCATATGTACCTCCACTGATAAGCCATCTCTATAGGGGCTGGGCCAATGGTAAGCAGACCTGACGTGCCTGGCATACCAGACAAACAGCACATATCACACATATCATTCATTACACACACTCCAGACATGTGCACAAGTACCGACCGTGTGGTGTGTGACCAAAATTCAGGTATGGCATTTAGCTGACATGCAGAAACACAGAGAGAGAGACACACACACACACACACACACACACAGGCAGCTAATATTCCTCTTTACAATACATGACTGAACATTTGCTGAAACAACCAATACAGACACAGTGCAATCCATTACAGTGTGTTTGTGTGGCGGTGTAGTACATACATCTTACTGTCTACCTCTGTGTCCTATCGGCGCGGCCCTGCCAATACTCCCACTGTGGAGAGTATATTTGACTAATGCACACTGGCGATGAGGATAGATCCGTCACATGCACGCACACACACACACACACACACACACACACACACACACACACACACACATACACACACACACTTATGCATACATACACATACACTTATGTACGCCTCTTATTATAGCTGCACTGTGCAACTATTCGACATCAGCAGCAAGAAACTGAATTTGAAAGACTGCAATATTCACATAAACTGATCAATTTCAGATTTTAAGGACTATAACTAGAACACATCTTTTTTGGGTTTTTTATGTTTTTTGTTTTACTTTGTGTTTAAGAAATTATCAGTTCTGTTTTGTGCCATTTAAAAATAATAAAACAAACAAATACAAACAAAGTCCTACCCACAAATCAAGTTAGACAGGCTTCAGATATTATGATTTCATATAATATCTATAAACATATTTTGACAAAAGTATTGTAGAAAGTGATCATTCAACAGATGCTATCACTCCTTAATAGCAATAATATTTTTGTGAAATTTCAGTTGAGTTTTAGGTAACGATGCAGCACAGAATCTGCACTGTTGCAGGTAACCAATAATCTACTAGTAGCAGCTGATAGCTGCCAATATATTGGTGTTTTTAGATGCAATACTTTGATACAATAATTGATCATCTGCGTCACTGGATTGGAGTCCCTCAAGGCTCTGTGCTCGGTCCCCTCCTATTTTCTACATATATTCTTCCACTAGGTCAAATTACAACATCTAATTTCATCACTACACAGATGACACTCAACTGTCCTTTCCCATCCAACCCAACCACCAGGCTGGACCCACTACTCTCACTAAATGTCTGGATGATATTAAACGATAGATTGCTGATAACTTTAATTAAATGAAAATAAATAACTGAGATCATATTGTTTCTACCCCCCAAACTCCTCCTGCACTACAAAAACCCTTTGAAAACTGTTTGACAACACTCTAGAAACCTGGTTTTTAGCTCTTTAAATAAATTTGACCTTCACCTTCACCTTTATAGTGAGTCACTTGACCTTCTCCTTTCCTCGCCCAACCATAAAACCTAACCATGGGTCACAATAAGCTTAATAAGGCGCTTGCACTGACAACCTATAGGATCGCTCCTTCTATGCAATACGGGTTTTCAGTGCACTATTTGTCTCACTTTTACATGTGAGGTCACTATTAGGTCACTTGGTCACTCATGGATGTTACTGGGAAACTGGGTATTTAATGAAGGCAGCTTTGGGCATCTAGCAAAAATAAATCAGACCAAACTGTACCCTGTTCTATTATAAATATCTTCCTTCTGTTTCTGTGTATGTGGGAGTCTGTGTACAAATGTGCATGGGTGCAAATAATACCCAATTCATTTGTCCTAAGAGACTCTGAAAAACATCAGATCTTTAAAGCATTACCACATCTGAATGAAACATCATTTCATTCAGATGTTCAGTAGTGTATTATTATCAAATGAGGACATCACCAAGAGATGTGCTCATGTGATTTCTGTCTCCCACACACCTCCCCACCCAGGCTGAGGCCGACGTCGCCCCTCCACAGCCTCCCAGTCCTTTTAATCATGCCTCTTTTTGTCCTGACAGAATATTTATTGGCTTATTTATTGTTAATCACAGACAGCCGCTTGTCTGTTCCATCGAATTCACCCCCCCACCCC
>NW_019174408.1:273345-281950 GCF_002260705.1 Seriola dumerili
TTGCGCTAAATCTGCCCCTGCAAAAGCCGCAGTGAGCTGTCGTGCTCTGCGGAACTTCTTATTTCTGTCTCTTTTTTTTTTGAAATATGAGCGAGAGGCTGCACACACACCCAGGATACACACCCAAACCCCACACACACACACACACACACACTGCTAAACACACAGCTGAACCCCCTTTTCCTGGTTGCCCCTGGCAATCTCTCCACGGGCCAGTCAGTAAGTTAGTAGGTGCCAGTCATTTTCAGTGAATGGGTGAGTCAGTCTGCTGGTCAGTCTGTCTGTCTGTGTGTCTGTCTGTCTGTGTGATGGTTTGCCAGTAATTCAGCCGATCGATCAGTCAGTCATTACACCCATCTGTCAGTCAGTCATTGATTTCGTCTGTCAGTCAATCAGCAGTCGTTCCGTTAAAGTTGCTTCATTCAGTCATTGACGAGAAGATGAGGTTAAAAGATTAATTTGTGTTTCTGAGCTTTCAAACTGAGCCACGATTCCTAAATTCATCTGCTAACAATATGACATATTAGCAAAAAATCCACAGTAACAGCAGTAACAGAAAGAGAAGCCAGTGAACCACTCTAATGTTTCCTCCTCCAAAATAATATAATACAACAGTGTTAATTTGATTTACAGAAAATAAACTAGTTACAGTTTAATTTGTTTCAGTAGTTGTCTAATTATACAAATTCAAAAGCAGTAGAAGACATAATCATTTTCTTAAATATGTACTTAAAGGGGAATTTTACCCATTAAAATCAGAGTGGTTGTCATGAAAAGTAAAACTCACCGATGACGTCAGAGTGATGTCATCAGGGTTATCTCAGCTTCTGCTTGGATACAACAAACTCTAAATGTGTGATATGAACCAGGAAAGGAGCGTCTGATGAAATTACAATTGAGCTGCATTGTGGGAAGTGTAGTATCCAGTGTTTTTAGCTCTTGATCCATACTGTGGACTAAAAGTCAGATTATTTTGTCCTGTGAAAATCTGTCTTTTACTAAATTAATAATAAATTGCTGGGGACCCCCCACTTGTAAAAAGCAGTACATAATGCTTCAACTTTCTACAGATAAAAAAATAAAAAAATCAACACATAGAGGCTTTAAATGATGGTAAAAATGGACAGACTTTGTCACTTCCCCTGCTACCTGCAGGGTTCCACAGTAAATAGCTGCTTGTTTGTTTTGTGCAGGTGTAATGTGACGGCAGAGCTCTGTGGATTCAGATGGATGTCATTCATAGGAAGCGTGAAGCAGCCATCAGTCAGTCTGAGTCCCCAGCGAGTCTTCAGATCCGCCTTCTTCAGCCCTCTTTGATAAAACTCCCCCACAAGCCCCGAACACATCACCCCGCCAAACGCCCCCGTTACCCCAGACCAGAACGACACCAGGTAAAAGACTTTCTAACTAGCCGCTCATTGTTTCCCTCTCCATTGCCCCGTCTTTTCCTCATGCTGTCCCGCTCTAATTGAATCACCATAGACTCAGTGTATCAATTCTAACTTTGCTATTGAGATTTAATCGGGTGTGCAGGAGACCGGCTTGGCAGGCTGAGGGGTCCTTTTGTGAGAGGCCCATCTGTTGGTGACACAAGGGCCCCAGATCTGGCCCGGCTCAGAGACGGAGCAGGGGTGTGGGAGGGATGACAGGATGGCAGGATGGACCGTTTCCCTCGGCGCAGCCCGAACCCTCCCGCCCCTCCATCCACTTCTTGGATGTCTGTCTCGGCTTCTGCTGTCACACAAACACACACAAAGAATATCACTACTCCACCTATGATGACATCATTTTACAGCCTTTTCCATTGTTCCTGTTGGTAAGAAGATCATTATGCTCACCAGGTTAAATGCTGGGAGTAAAGGTATTATTCAAACTGTCCATTATAAACATCCGTCACAGTTCACAGACCCATTTCCTGGTTGACTGTTGACTGACCGTTCTTCCTGTTGTGCACAGAATTCTCCTTCTTCTCTCTCTGAGGTATCATTACCAACATCTCAGCTACACTCCACGCTCCAGAGAAAGTTGTTTAGATTATATACGTTTATGGTGATATTTAAAACGAGTAGTTATAATAGATACGTTTATTTTTTTACAGATTGTATTCGTCGGTTTGTGCTCTGTTTTATAAGTTTGTGCATTTACTTCCAGGACTGCAAGCCTCTGCCTTCTGTCCACCTTTAACTGCACCTGTCAAACGGCGGATATACCAGACCTTCGTTGTCATGGTGACGATAAAAACACTCGGTTAAGCCTATGGAACGGTCATGCTGGGTTAGGTGTGGGTTGAAATAAGTAGGCCTACTCTCTTAAGGTTAGATTAACTTGGTTGTCATGGTGACAACAGTAAACTGCTGAGGCTGTGAATAAAAGTCACAATGTTGATTATCAGCGTCACGCAGCTCTCAACACAAATTCAAATGTAAAAGTTTACAAAACTATGGTTCCAGGTACAAGCACACCTTTTTAATGACATAACATCCCATAATAAATACCATAAAAAATACAATTAGCTTGTTTGCTACGCTGTCAGTCTGCAGTGTAGCAATGCTACTCTGACCTCAGCGCTTATATTTTTAAGTGATGGAGAAAACTATGGAAATAAGGAAACAATGATTATCCTTTAATCCTATATATATATATGTGTGTGTGTATGTGTGTGTGTGTGTGTGTGTGTGTATATGTATATATACATATATATATATATATTCAAGAGTTGACGAGGGACAGAATGACTTTGTCTGGGGGGGTTCTACTGATTTGTTTTTAAAGAAGACAAGACGTATAGAAACACACAAAGAGACAGTGACATCGCTTTTAACACACACACACACACACACACACACACACACACACACACACACACACACACACACACACACACACACACACACACACACACCGTGTGGTGGCTCACACAAGGTGACTGAGAAAATCAGCTTTTTACTTCTCCAAAGAAATTGATCATGACAGCATTCATCCAAAACACACACATGTTCACACACACACACTCTGCCTCTATATCCCCCACTGCCACTCACACACACTGACAGATCTGTGAGTGTGTGTGTGTGTGTGTGTGTGTGAGTGTGGAGATATATATTCAAGAGTTGACGAGGGACAGAATGACTTTGTCTGGGGGGGGTTCCACTGATTTGTTTTTAAAGAAGACAAGACACACAATAGAAACACACAAAGAGACAGTGACATCGCTTTTAACACACACACACACATACACACACACACACATACACACACACACACATACACACACACACACATACACACACACACACATACACACACACACACATACACACACACACACATACACACACACACACATACACACACACACACATACACACACACACACATACACACACACACACATACACACACACACACATACACACACACACACATACACACACACACACATACACACACACACACATACACACACACACACATACACACACACACACATACACACACACACACAGATCTGTCAGTGTGTGTGAGTGGCAGTGGGGGATATAGAGACAGAGTGTGTGTGTGTGGGGGGGTGCTGTTGGTCATATTGGCAGCGTTGATAGGTTCCAGCTCAGCATTCCCATCATTCACTGGGGTTATGACCTCTCTGTAAATGGCCTGACGGCAGGGAGGAGGAGGAGGAAGGTGTGTGTGTGTGTTAGTGTGTGTGTGTGTGTGTGTGTGTGTGTGTGTGTGTGTGTGTGTGGTACCGAGATGTTTCATGAATAAGTAAAAAGAAGACCCACAGGGTAGCACATACCACCCCGTTTTGCTTCCATCTTCTTTCACCTGAGCACTACTCTCTGGCCCATTGACGGCTTTTCTCCAACCCGAGTTGTTGACGTTGTCGCGCTTACGAGTCTCACCGTCAGGATTGCGTCCATTTCCCTGGCAGTGGCAAGGGCCGGAAGCTTCCACCGCCACTCCTTAAACGGTCAGCAAGGCTAAAGGGCGCGCCCCCCCCTCCCCGGGGGCGTTGTTCTGGGAGCGGCGGGGATATTCCCCGTCGTGTCCCCCTGGCCCTTTGGGCCCACCGCAGGGGGGCTACCGTGGAGGATCTTTGCCTGCACAAAGGCCTTTGAAGACAAGGCGTGCAATAACAGGTTAAATGGACCAAAAGGTAAGACACTCTCTAAAACCCTGGATATGTGGGTATGACTGAGAGAATAGTTCTTTCAGCAATGCGATTGATTCAGGGAACAAACATTAAGCGTAATTGACAGCGAAAATGCAAATTAAGACTGAGTATTGATAATTTTTTGCCATACATACATGGCTTGTAGGTGGCTCATCAATATGTATCTTTATTCGAGAAAAAACTCATTAATTGGCAGCATACAGACCCAGGAGTCCAGCCCATCCTTGTTCGGCATAATGATGTTGTTCTCTTGTGCCAGTTCGGGAAACCAAGAGAAATTAGTTAGGACGATGCGTGCATAATGTTATCTCAAATCCTCGCGATGCAGATCTAATTTTCATCCTCTTAGTAACCACCAGGAAGAGAAGCAGTCGAATAACAGCCATGGTAAGTTGGAGGGAGTGAAGTGGTGTGGTGGTGGTGTGGTGGTGATGGTGATGTGGGGTGGGGTGGGGAAAGTGAATATGGTGACACGTGGAAAAGAAAGCGGAGGGTTGTCATTATTCACGCAGTCATCACTCATCATCAACGCTTGCCCTTCTATTCACAAATGTATAGAGTATGTAAGGCAAATTAGCTAAAAGCGATTGTAAGTAAATTGAAATACTTATAAAATAATGACTTTGAAAATTGAAATGAGATGTTATTTTTTTCACTACAGAATTATTGTGTTTAATTCATAATTTATGCATAAAAAGAATTTTAGGCTTATTGGGAGAACAGTAAGTTGATACAACAATGGTGAATAATTCTTATTCCGGGGAAACCAGAGTAAAAGGCACTTTGTGCATCCAATTCCTTGCAGCTGAGCTGATAACAAACCGAGGCCTGAATTTTAAATGTGATAGGATGTAAAGCCGGAGTAAGATGAAGCTGAGAGATAACGCGCATGTTTGAGAGGTTGGGTGGAGCATTCTTGAAGGACAAATTAGGTATTTAATATCCACTCTGTGGGTAAGAATATTTTTGAAGGGGAAAGACACAAAAAGCATGAAAATGCCCAGATGCTTTTTTTTAGGATGTACAAATCTTTGGCGGTCAAAGGATGTACTGTAGTTAAGGGACTAAGGAGGCAGTCATGGGTTGACAGAGAACACAGATGGGCGAGCGCGGAGCTCTGTAAAACCTCTTATTAATATTTCATGGAATGGCTGATGGAAACAGATGTACAGACACATATTCATATCATCAAGTTTTATTGCATCGGACTTTTATTTATGGAATTAATTAATTGTACAGTATGAGAATGACCACATATAACGTAATAGTTTATTATATTAACTATGAAGGGGTCAACAAATGATTACATTTTGTTTTTTACTGTATTATTCACTTTGAATTGGAGACATTAGTGTAACGATGCGAAACACACATATAGTGTTTAAAAAAATGATTTTCATTCTTGTGAGATGTATTTTAAGCGAAGTAAAAGTGTCCAAAGAATCTAAGAGAAGACACGCATGGCATAGATATAGATATAAATTATTTGACTTTATGAAGTGCTGGATTTTTGTACTCACATAGAGATATATAGTATGAGATCGAGTTCATAATGATTCATAGGTGTGCAGGGCTACAGTCACCTGATGTAGGCTTCTTCAGGAGTAATAGGAATTCAACAGGTAAATCTATTATCTTGGACAGAAACTGTAGATGGCGGATTTGTTCTTTATCAAACGGTCTACATCAAAAAAAAAGGCGGCCTTGTGAACAGAAAAGCTACAACAAATTTTTCCATGAATGTCTGTTCACAAAGGATGAAAACGGTGTGCCACAGGAATTCACATTTACATTATTGTGTAAGTGTATGTCTCCGCTTCTTAAGGTGGCAGAGGACACAAGGGAATCAACAACAACGAGGGAATTTTCTGAAATGAATAAAAAACAAAATAATCCTTTCATCTCATAACGTCATATGTTTTTGCAGCAAATAAATCAATGTATAGTGGGGATGTTTGGGGGGAAATTTCTTAGTGGGGAAATAGGTTTGTTGTTCAGTGGATAATATGGCTGTTTTCCTAACACAAAGTGAACTTCTATTCCTTAACTTGTTTTTTATCATATGTTCTTCATGAAGAATCCAGAGGGGATGGAGTCTTGCGCAAATGGAGCTAAGTGGTAAAGATTCAGAGTGTAATTGTATAGCTGTGAGTGCAGTGTGTAGTGGTCTGCTGCTGACTGAGGGGCCAGAATGCGGAGAGGTCAAAGATCAGACAGGAATTCTGAGGCATCAGACACACCCGGGACTTTATGGAGAGAATCCATTTAGCCAATAGCCCTCAACCATCTTGGTAAAGTACAAGCTGTCACTCAGTATTTGCCTCTTTTCCCCCATACACGACATACCCTCGCCTTCTTCCTTCATTTGTCCCTTCCTTACTTCCTTGAGGCTAAATCCCTGTTTGTGGACTGCGATGAGTATCTAAGGATGGTTTTGTAGCTTAACTTGCCTTTGGTGAGATCCTTGCAGGAATGGATTTCTGGCACAGGATGATCGATAAGAGATTTAAAGCAAACAAAAGAAAACTCCTGCGAGGAGCTCACTTGAAGACATGTGCCACTTTGTTTTGTTTCTTTAAGCCTCATTTAAAGGCAGTTTCACTCAGCTCACTACTCAAGTTGAGAGGGATAAATGATTGTATGGCGCAGTTTATGAATGAAAGATAAAGGTATGACTCGCCACATATGGGATGTTGTTAGATCTGACATATGGTGGGGTTCAGAAGGTGAGCAAATTGTGAAGCTTCAAGAAATCATTTACTTAATTCGATTAGATAGAGAGATGAGTGGAAGAAAGAACATGAGTAAAAAAGAAGAGATTAGGGATTGGATTCAAAGGCCACATCATTTAAAGGCAGGATACGGTTATAACTTTTGAAGCTTGAGGGTAAAAATTTCCAAATATAATAGGGGTTAGCCACTGTTAGCCGTTCTTTATGCATTTTGTTCAATATGCTTGGCGGGTAGCTATTATGACAATGCCGCTTCATAACGGAGCCTAAATGAGCAATTTGAATAGCAACTAAAAAAACAAGTAATTGGAAACGTTGAATTTAGAAAAGAAACTCTCAAATGTTGCAAAGAAACAAAAAACAAAATGGGCAAAGATGGTGATTTTCAGACTATCCACAAGGCCTCATCGCTTCGATTACTAGCAACAACTATTGCGCTAATTAAGCCAAATCATCGCCCCAAATGTTTTGAATTTTGTTCGCATGTTTAGATTGGGAATGATTATGAGAGGAGAAAACACCATTTAACACTCTCAATGGCAACATACAATTTGATTTTTGTTTTGACTTTTCTTAAAAATACGGCTTCTAATTTGTTCTAAAACTGCAATGGAAAGACAACTGAATGTCAGTCTGACGGTGATACACAGGCGTAGGTGTAATAAAATATTCAACACATTGGATAGATGAACATTGTGCAGACTTTTGGTTCAGAGGATGAAGCCTATGCTTTGTGGCTTTCTTTGATTTTCATTAAGCACACCTTCGGTTAAACTTATCCAGTGATCTATCTCGCATTTAATTTGGTGGATTGGCCTAATTTTTAGAGATTTGGTGATGCCTAATGTTTCCTGTAGCACGCTGAGGTTTCACGTTTTTGGTTTTGAGTGAATGGCTTCTTATTGGGTTAGCTGATAGAGAAGATTAGAAGAGTAGTGATAGATCACAGATTGCCATAATTGGATTTAGTGACGTCTCGTTGAACACTTGATTTTGGTTTGGTTTTTGAATGCATCTATTATACTGGAAAGTTTATTTTCAAACTGTGTATGGTAAGCATTTACTAGTTAACTGGGATCGCTTTTTTCCTTTTAAGCAATGTTATCTGTTCTTTCTTTAAGGGGTTTTTAAACTTCAATACTAAAACTGCTTGTCAATGCCTGTGTGGAGGCTTGAGGCACACAGGCTTAGCATTAGATTTGTAGTGAAGTTTTTCTCTCAAAAGGTGTCTGCTAATTAATGAACTTGTGATATCAAGTTATGGTTATTTTTGTTATTTTTGTGATGAGTCTGTTTCTCCTTCTCATTCATGTTCACAACATTGTCTCACTCTGAAGCTGCAATGCACATTTAGCCACAGGATATAACCTCCCAGTGGTATTTATCAGAGGAGGTAAGCTTATTTTTTTAGAAACAAAGAGTGGTTCAAATAGATGCCATCTCCAGATAAAGAGGCGTGTTGGTCCTTGTATGCTATCATGAACACATTTATGTTGGGTGATAGGTTAGTACATACACATGAACGTTGTTAACAAGAATTGATCTCTGATTTTTTCTTATTAAGGGCCAAAAGATGCGAAATATGATTGTAACGTAATCTCTCAATAATATTACTGAATACGTCAGTAAGTGGAGTGGAGAGTTTTTGTAAACTGGCCCATGTGGTTTGGACTTCTGCACTCCTTTGAAGTCTTTGTAC
>NW_019174408.1:281975-289721 GCF_002260705.1 Seriola dumerili
ATATGTACTTAAAGGGAATTTTACCCATTAAAATCAGAGTGGTTGTCATGAAAAGTAAAACTCACCGATGACGTCAGAGTGATGTCATCAGGGTTATCTCAGCTTCTGCTTGGATAACAACAAACTCTAAATGTGTGATATGAACCAGGAAGGAGCGTCTGATGAAATTACAATTGAGCTGCATTGTGGGAAGTGTAGTATCCAGTGTTTTAAGCTCTTGATCCATACTTGGACTAAAAGTCAGAATATATTTTGTCCTGCTGGAAAATCTGTCTTTTACTAAATAATAATAAATTGCTGGGGACCCCCACTTGTAAAAAAGCAGTACATAATGCTTCAACTTTCTACAGATAAAAAAATAAAAATAAAAAAATCAACACATAGAGGCTTTAAATGATGTAAAAATGGACAGTACTTTGTCACTTTCCCCTGCTACCTGCAGGGTTCCACAGTAAATAGCTGCTTGTTTGTTTGTGCATGGTGTAATGTGACGGCAGAGCTCTGTGGATTCAGATGGATGTCATTCATAGGAAGCGTGAAGCAGCCATCAGTCAGTCTGAGTCCCCAGCGAGTCTTCAGATCGCTTCTTCAGGGGCCCCCTCTTTGATAAAACTCCCCACAAGCCCCGAACACATCACCCGCCAAACGCCCCGTTACCCGCAGACCAGAACGACACCAGGTAAAAGACTTTCTAACTAGCCGCTCATTGTTTCCCTCTCCATTGCCCCGTCTTTTCCTCATGCTGTCCCGCCTCTAAATTGAAATCCACCATAGACTGCAGTGTATCAATTCTAACTTTGCTATTGAGATATTTAATCGGGTGTGCAGGAGACCGGCTTGGCAGGCTCTGAGGGGTCCTTTTTGTGAGAGGCCCATCTGTGGTGACACCAAAGGTTCCCCAGATCTGGCCCGGCTCAGAGACGGAGCAGGGGTGTGGGAGGGATGACAGGATGGCAGGATGGACCGTTTTCCCTCGGCGCAAGCCCGACCCTCCCGCCCCTCCACCACTTCTTGGATGTCTGTCTCGGCTTTCTGCTGTCACACAAACACACACAAAGAATATCACTACTCCACCTATGATGAATCATTTTACAGCCTTTTCCATTGTTCCTGTTGGTAAGAAGATCATTATGCTCACCAGGTTAAATGCTGGGAGTAAAGGTATTATTCAAACTGTCCATTATAAACATCCGTCACAGTTCACAGACCCATTTCCTTGGTTGACTGTTGACTGACCGTTCTTCCTGTTTGTGCACAGAATTCTTCCTTCTTCTCTCTCTGAGGTATCATTACCAACATCTCAGCTACACTCCACGCTCCAGAGAAAGTTGTTTAGATTATATACGTTTATGGTGATATTTAAAACGAGTAGTTATAATAGATACGTTTATTTTTTTACAGATTGATTCGTCGGTTTGTGCTCTGTTTTATAAGTTTGTGCATTTACTTCCAGGACTGCAAGCCTCTGCCTTCTGTCCACCTTTAACTGCACCTGTCAAACGGCGGATATACCAGACCTTCGTTTGTCATGGTGACGATAAAAACACTCGGTTAAGCCTATGGAACGGTCATGCTGGTTAGGTGTGGGTTGAAATAATAGGCCTACTCTCTTAAGGTTAGATTAACTTGGTTGTCATGGCTGACAACAGTAAACTGCTGAGGCTGCTGAATAAAAAGTCACAAATGTTGATTATCAGCGTCACGCAGCTCTCACACAAATTCAAATGTAAAAGTTTACAAAACTATGGTTCCAGGTACAAGCACACCTTTTTTAATGACATAACATCCATAATAAATACCATAAAAAATACAATTAGCTTGTTTGCTACGGCTGTTCAGTCTGCAGTGTAGCAATGCTACTCTGACCTCAAGCGCTTATATTTTTAAAGTGATGGAGAAAACTATGGAAATAAGGAAACAATGATTATCCTTTAATCTATATATAATGTGTGTGTGTGTATGTGTGTGTGTGTGTGTGTGTGTGTGTTGTGTGTATATGTATACTATTACATATATATATATTCAAGAGTTGACGAGGGACAGAATGACTTTGTCTGGGGGGGTTCACTGATTTGTTTTTAAAGAAGACAAGACACACAAGTAAAAACACAACAAAGAGACAGTGACATCGCTTTTAACACACACAACACACACACACACACACACATATATAATATATATATATATATAACATATATATATATGTATACAGAAACACCAAATAAAGAACACCAATATACTCACACATGACTCACATGTATTTTGCCACAATTGCAGCATCAATCTTGAGGCCATGCACACACACACACAACCACATACACACACACACACACACACACACACACACACACACACACACACACACCACCGTGTGGTGGCTCACACAAGGTGACTGAGAAAATCAGCTTTTTACTTCTCCAAAGAAATTGATCATGACAGCATTCATCCAAAACACACACATGTTCACACACACACACACTCTCGCCTCTATATCCCCACTGCCACTCACACACACTGACAGATCTGTGAGTGTGTGTGTGTGTGTGTGTGTGTGTGAGTGTGGAGTGTGTGTGTGTGTGGGGGGGTGCTGTTGGTCATATTGGCAGCGTTGATAGGTTCCAGCTCAGCATTCCCATCATTCACTGGGGTTATGACCTCTCTGTAAATGGCCTGACGGCAGGGAGGAGGAGGAAGGTTGGTGGGTGTGTGTTCGCGTGTGTGTGTGTGTGTGTGTGTGTGTGTGTGTGTGTGTGTGTGTGTGTGTGTACCGAGATGTTCATGAATAAGTAAAATGAAGAACCACAGGGTACAATACCAATGACCATGATAGAGAAATCACCATGGCGATGCAGGGATGACGAAGGTAAGGAGCAGGTAGAGGATGATGACCGTGTTGAGGATGAAGATGCTCAGACTGAATAATCATTTTGTTACGGCGGCTGAATTCACACCACATCTCTGTTACGCTGTGAGGACTGGATACACTCACCGAGCACTTTATTAGGAACACCTGGTACACCTGCTTACTCATGGAATTATCCGATCAGCCAATCACGTGGCAGCAGATACAGGTGAGGAGCTTCAGCTAATGTTCATCCAACATTAGAAAACAATGAGGGATCAGTGATTGGTTGTTAGGGACCCACATGCACAGCTCCTTCAGGTTTCTATCCGGCTGCCGATTGGTCGAATGAAGGTGCTTCCGCTCGATACGTCCACGCTCCGCTCTCTCCACGCACCACTGGACGCGGGCAGTCACGCGTCGCATGAAAGCACCTTCACTGAGAGGTATCAGCTGCTCTCCTGAAGAAACAGGGTCTGCACAGGAAGTTGGTTTTCAACAACAACACTGGACACAACTCTTGAATTTTGGTTCCTTACTTTGTTTTTTCCACAAAACCTCGTTCTGACTCAACAAGAGAGGCCACAGTTCTTTGTCGGATGTTACTCAGCTCTGCATCGACCTGCCCTGAAAATCTAAAGGACGACGCACAATGACTGTGTCCTTACCCAGAAATACGAGGAGTGAGCTCCAGCTTTGAACAAATGATTCAGATCAAACTGTCATTAAAAAACAATTATTAATTCTTAAAGGCGAAGTTGGAGGATGGAGTTTGAGGATGATGATGGCGACTGTGGATATAGTTTTGTTGTAACGATATAGATGATGAAATGTGTTAAATCTGATTGGTCTATTTTTGTTCAAACAACCTTGTTGCTGCCATGACAACCATTCCCTTTTTACACAATAACAACAAACACGTACACAAATCAGCACAATGAAACAGGCGCTGCTCCTCAGCCGGCCTCCACACCCCAGCTGACACAGGCCTGACCTCTGTTCTGTGTGTGTGTGTGTGTGTGTGTGTGTGTGTGTGTGTGTGTGTGTGTGTCTGGCTGGTTGGCCATTCTCAGGGTGGGCTGTCACTCCACTCACCTCTTGCTGCCAACAACAGAAGAGGGGAAGGGAGGGGTGAGGGTGAGGGAGGGGGATAGTCTGACATGGCTTGAGGGAAGAGAGGGAGGGTGGCTGGAGGGTGACATAAAGGCACGTGTGTGTGTGTGTGTGTGTGCGTGTGTGTGTGTGTGTGTGTCTGTGTGCGTCTGTGTGAGTGTGTGCGTGCTCACCTCCTGGAGTTGCCTGGTCAATTAAATTCACATTGAGGATAAATGATTTGCAAATGATACACAAACGAGTGAGTGTCCCGTCCTGAAGAGGCCGAGGGTCAGAGAGGCTTCACTCATCTGAAAATGACAGTTACAAAAAGAAAAAAGCATAAATATTTGTTTCTTTCACGTTTTAACCTAATTATAAAACAGATATTTTATATTACTGCTGTAACTTTCCAAACATTAGTGTTTCATGCTGCTTGATTGTTTCTTTACTGTGTTTTTAAAGTGTCAAATTAATAGTTGGCATCACATGTAACAGAAAGCGTAGGTGTCAGCGCTTCCATGTAGAGGAGACAAGACACTGTAATATCATGTGAACTCTTTACCATCAAATGATGTTGCATTTTTGTGCTGGTAGAAAAATCTGAAATCTGAGAGTTAGCTGAAAAACTACGACTAAAACTAAACACAAACCGACGTGGCAGAAAGGAGAAGTTAAATTTGATTATTGAACACCTGCTTTATTATCTTAATAGGTAATTGTGTGTAATATGACAAAACTAACAGCAGCACCAGAGACGTCATGGCTAGTAGTGGAACAAAGAGGCTCTTCTGTTCACACAGGTGACAAACAAACAAACAATAACTGACCTCACTCACCTGATAGTTGAACAGCTGTGAAGGATTACAGTAAAAATACATTTTCTGATCATTGTTGTCATTTAAACTGTAAACTGAATATTTCATAACTGTCTTTTTTTACTCATAAAGACTATATGTGACATTTATCACAAAATAAATCTCCTTCAGGTGACAACACACACACACACACACACACACACACACACACACACACACACACACAGTGTAAATGGACAGTGTTGCAGACTGATGCTGTGTCTGTGTTTAATTCTGTAAAAGCTGCACTCACTGGTAATTTACTGATCTAAAGACTTTGAGACTGGGGTACATTTTTGTGTGTTTAGTTTCTGTGTGTGTGTGTGTGTGTGTGTGTGTGTGTGTGTGTGTGTGTGTGTGTGTGTGTGTGAATGAGACAGAGAGCGAGAGACAGAGAGCATCAGGCATGGAGGAGACCCCCTTCTGGCTATCCTCTGAGGGGTTGATGATACTAAAGACACTGGAGAGCGCCCCGGCTGTGACCCACCCACCCACACACACACACACACACACACACACACACACACACACACACATACACACACACACACCAACCCTCCAACCATTCTGTTCTCTTTACAACTTTACAAAATAGGCTTTTAATTTAGCTGGGCGGCCGGGGCGTGTGGGGCCCGCCAGCATCAATCATCATGAGGAGGCTGAGGAGGCCAGGCCGTCCCCTGGGCCCTCTCACTGACGAGGATGTCCCTGCACACACACACACACACACACACACACACGCACGCACTCATGCAGACTCAACACACTTCTTCCTTCTGCTCTTTTCTACAGACACTCGTTCAAAAAGACCTCAAAACCTTATGATTCTCTCAAACACACACACACACATGCACGTGCACAAGCATGTGCATGTGTGCGCGCACACACACACACACACACACACACACACACACACACACACACACACACACACACACACATACACACTTAGACCCCCTCCATCCCCTCCAGGCTGTAGATGATGAGACCAGACTGAACACAGATGGGAAATGGAGGGAAAATGTGGAAATGAAGCATCTCTCCCGCTCTCTGTATTTTTTAATTTCTTATTATATTTAATCACAAACAAACCACATGACAATACATGTTCAAGTGTGTTCACTGTGTGTGCAGCCTCACCAAAGTCTACTTTCTAGATCATTTATTTTTCTTTCTCTTTTTGTTCATCTTTTTTGGAACCCTTTGTACGATCATGTTCTCCTCTAAGCCAATTTGTATTTACATTGCAAACATTCATTTCCATTTTGGGTTCATGTACCTACGTTCTTTGTTAATTGGATTTGGATCATTTCCAAATGTTCAGTGTGTACCCAGCAATAATTATATTCCCGAAGAGATCTGTATGAATTTTGTCACAGACTTTGACGGCTTGTCGGCACATCGCCGACGTGACACTGATGTTTTTAGTGCGTGTGGAAGACGCCGCGCGTGAACCAAAATGTCAGCGGGACGTCTGAAAGACAAAGAGCACGTCGCTGATTTAAAACAGTCGCCAGAGAATTATCATTTTACTGCAAAGTTCAGCACATTTAAACTGAATTCCACTTATTCTACTTCATTCTTTTACTTTCACTCATGTATTTGACAGCTGCTACTTTGCAGATTAAAGCTCAATAACTTAGTGTCATACTTCCACAGATTTCAGGGAGTCACATGAGACGCGTCGATGTCCCAGATGTCCTGACTTTTAGCTCCAAACACACTGAATCCTACATAATACCTCCATAGTACTGTAATTTCATTAGACGCCTCTTGCCTGGTAAATGTCTTTCAAACTTCACATCACCAATTTATAAAACAGCCATCCTGAAGAAAAACTAAGCTGCGTCCCAGTTCAGAGGCGGCGTCCCAGCGGAGCGACGAGGCCGCACCGGATTCGAAGGCTCCTTCAAATGTGTCCTTCGTGCACCGACATATCCCAACATTCATTGCGCGCAAGTAATGAAAATAATACATCAGTAAACAGCACTGAGAGTCTCAGGGTGTAAGAAAGGAGTTAAACCTTCAAGTTTCTGTGGAAAAAAAAAAGTCATGTTGTCAAGGTTGCTAGGCGACAGGAGCCACGACACAGCTGGTGGTAGACCAGGCCGTCGCATTTCGGTTCGGCCTGCGTGGAGGGCCACGATGACATCACTATGACATCATCAGCGTTATTCTCTCTGCCTGTGAGACACTAAACCGTTTGAATTCGAATAAGTAAACTAACAAAAATCAGTCGTGAGCCGCTTTAAGATTTTACAAAACAATTAATGAGTTTATGAATCAGTTATTAAAACATGATGCGTTCACGGCACCAATAATGCAGCTCCTGCTTTTTAATGGATCTGTTGTGATAACATTATTGTTCTTGGTTGGAGGTGTGTATCATTAACACTGTGGGAGCCAATCAGAGGCAACTATTTGAATCCAGGATCAGTGTCCGGTCCGGTCTCATGGGACTACAGTAATGATGTCACCTTTAATAATGTTTCAAACACATTAAACGCTGATTAAGAAACAATCTGGAAAAACCAGTGAAGCCGATGATTTTGACCAAGTTTGACCATCACCACCGACCCTCAGTACCCCCCCCCCTCTCCCTCTCTCTCCTCTACTCCTCTGCCTCTCTCTACCTCTGTCTTCCCGGTTGTGTGTAATCAGATAAACTGAGCCGAGAGGTGCGATAAGGAAGGGTCTCCCTGGGGTGCTATGTCGCTCCCTCCTTTCCTCGCCTCCCTCCCCTCACCCCTCTCTCCACCCGCGTACCCCCTCGTCTCTCCACCCCCCCACCCCCCCCTCCCTCTCTTCCCCCCGCCGCCTGCATGTTGTTTCTCTGGACTTGACATGTCATCAGCTGACTGGCTCAACTTGACACCAAGCAGAGTTGTGTGTCGCGTTGTGTTTGTGTGTCTGTGTGTCTGTGTTGCAGGCATGAGCTATTTTGGCTCCAGCTCT
>NW_019174408.1:289746-395566 GCF_002260705.1 Seriola dumerili
ATATGTACTTAAAGGGGAATTTTTACCCATCTAAAATCAGAGTGGTTGTCATGGAAAAGTAAAACTCACGCGATGACGTCAGAGTGATGTCATCAGGGTTATCTCAGCTTCTGCTTGGATCAACAAACTCTAATGTGTGGATATAACAGGAAGGAGCGTCTGAATGAATTTACACAATTGAGCTGCATTTGTGGTGAAAGTGGTAGGTAATCCAGTGTTTTTAGCTCTTGATCCATACTGATGGACTAAAAGTCAGAAATATTTTGTCCCTGTTGAAAATCTGTCTTTTACTAAATTAATAATAAATATGCTGGGACGCCCCCACTTGTAAATAAGACAGTACATAATGCTTGCCAACGTTTCTATCAATAAATCGAAAATAAAATAAAAAAATCAACACATAAGAGGCTTTAAATGATTAGGGTAATAATGGACCAGAAGCGTTTATTGTGCACTTCCCTCTGCCTACGCTGGCATGGGTTCCACAGTTAAATAGTCTGCTTGTTTGTTTGTGCAGTGACGTGTAATGGTGACCGGCAGTAGCTTCTGTGGAATTCAGATGGATGTCATTCAATAGGAAGGCAGTGAAGCACCATCAGTCAGGCTTCTGAGTCCCCAGCTGGAGTTGCAGATCTCGCGGCTTCCTTCAGTCCGCTCAGTTTGATAAAACTTCCCCACAGCCCCGAAACATCACCCGCCAAACGCCCCATTGTTACTTCGCAGTGGCATGGGATCCTAGAACGACAGCTAGACATGGGCTAAGGTAAAGAGACTTTCTAACTAGCCCGCTTCATTTGGTTTATACCGTTCCCTCCCTTCGCATTGCCCGTTTTGTCCTCTCATGCTGTCTTGGCCGTGTTCTAAATTGAAATCCCTCATAGAGACTTTGCAGGTGTATCAATTCTATGACTTTGTGTGCTATTGGAGTACTTTAATCTGTGCTGTTGTGAGGAAGTACGCCCTGGCTCTGGCAGGCCGTGAGGGGTCTTTTGTTGAGAGGACCCATCTGTGGTGGAGCTACATACGAGGGCTGCCAGGTATGTCATAGGCGCCGGCTCAGAAGACGGAGTACAGGGGTGTGTGGGAGGGATGACAGGTATGGCAGGATGGTCCTATCCCGTTTTCCACTCGGCACGCAAGCCCGACCTCCCGCCCTTCCATGCACTTGCTTGGATGTCTGCTTCGGCTTTCTGTCTTGGTACCACAAATACCACACACAAAAGAATTATCACTAACTCCAACCTATGATGACATCATTTTAACAGCCTTTTCCATTGTTCCTGTTGGTAAGAAGATGCATTATGCTACACGCAGTGTTTAAATGCTGGGAGTAAAGGTTATTATTCAAGACTGTCCATTATAACATTCCGTCACAGTTCACAGACCCATTTCCTCTGCGTTGACATGTTCTGGATACTTGAACGTTCTTCCTGTTTGTGCACAGAATTCTTCCCTTCTTCTCTCTCTGAGGTATCAATTACCAACATCTCAGCTACACTCCACGCTCCAGAAGAAAGTTGTTTAGAATTATATACGGTTTATGGGATATTTATAAACGAGTAGTTATAATAGTACGTTGTTATTTTTTTACAGATTGATTCGTCGGTTATGGTGCTCTGGTTTTAATAAGTTTGTGCATTTAACTTCCAGGACTGCAAGCCTCTCCTTCTGTCCCTCATTTAACTGCAGCGCTGTCAAATAACGGGGTATATCACCCAGACCTTCGTTGTCCATGGTGCGATAAAAACACTGCGGTTAAGCCTATGGAACGGTCATGCTGGGTTTAGTGTGGGTTGGAAATAAGATAGGCCGTCTACTCTCTTAGGGTTAATGATTAACACTTGGTTGTCACTGCGTGAGAACAGTAGAAACTGCTGAGGAGCTTGTGAATAAAAAGTCACAAATGTTGATTATCAGCGTTTCACGAGCTATTCTAGCGGACGGAAGATTCATATGAAAAGTTTACCACAAACTATAGGTTCCAGGTACAAGCACTCACCTTTCTTACCATGACATAATCATCCACTATAATAAATACGCATAAAGAAATATCAATTAGCTTTGTTTGATAATCGGACTGTTCAGTCCTGCAAGGTGTAGGCAATGCTACTGCTGAACCTCAGCCTTATATTTTTACAGTGATGGAGAAAACTATGGAAATAAGGAAACAATGATTATCCTTTAATCTATAATATATGTGTGTGATGTGTATGTGTGTGTGTGTGTGTGTGTGGTGTGTGGTGTATATGTATATATACATATATACTATATATAATTGAGAGTTGACGAGGGAGGCATAAGAATGACTTGTCTGGGGGGGTTCTACTGATTTGTTTTAAAGAAGACAAGACAAGATAGAAAACACAAAGAGACAGTGACACTCGCTTTTAACACACACACACACACACACCACACAACACACTACATAAACTCAACCAATATACATATATATAACATATTATAGTATATATCGATATGATACAGAAACACCAAAATAAAAGAAACACCTAATATACTCACGACATGACTCACATGTATTTTGCACTAATTGCAGCATCAGTTCTGAGGCGCATGCAGCACACACAGTGTCACACCACATGACCACACACACACACCACACACCACACACACACACACACACACCGTGTGGTGGCTTCACACAAGGTGACTGAGAAAATCAGCTTTTTAACTTCTCCAAAGAAATTGATCATGACAGCCATTCATCCAAAACACACACATGTTCACACACAAACACACACTCTGGCCTCTATATCCCCACTGCCACTCACACACACTGACAGATCTGTGAGTGTGTGTGTGTGTGTGTGTGTGTGTGAAGTGTGGAGAGTGTGTGTGTGTGGGGGGGTGCTGTTGTGGTCATATTGGCAGCGTTGATAGGTTCCAGCTCAGCATTCCCATCATTCACTGGGGTTATGACCTCTCTGTAAATGGCTGACGCAGGGAGGAGGAGGAAGGTTGTGTGTGTGTTAGTGGTGTTGTGTGTGTGTGTGTGTGTGTGTGTGTGTGTGTGTGTGTTGTGTGTGTACCAAGATGTTCATGAATAAGTAAAATTGAAGAACCACAGGGTACAATACCAATGACCTTGATAGAGAAATCACCATGCGATGCAGGGATGAACAGGTAAGGAGCAGGTAGAGGATGATGACCGTGTAGGATGAAGAGTGCTCAGACTGAAATAATCATTTTGTTTACGGCGGCTGAATTCACACCACATCTCTGTTACGGTGTGAGGACTTGGATACACTCACCGAGCACTTTATTAGGAACACTGGTACAGCCTGCTTACTCACTGGAATTATCCGATCAGCCAATCACGTGGCAGCAGATCACAGGTGAGGAGCTTCAGCTAATGTTCATACCAACATTAGAAACAATGAGGGATCAGTGATTGGTTGTTAGGACCACATTGGCACAGCTCCTTCAGGTTTCTATCCGGCTGCCGATTGGTCGAATAAGGTGCTTCCGCTCGATAACGTCCACGCTCGCTCTCTCCACGCACCACTGGACGCGGGCAGTCACGCGTCGCATGAACAAGCCTTCACTGAGAGGTATCAGCTGCTCTCCTGAAGAAACAGGGTCTGCACAGAAGTTGGTTTTCAACAACAACACTGGACAACACTCTTGAAATTTTGGTTCTTACTTTGTTTTTTTTTCCACAAAACCTCGTTCTGACTCAACAAGAGAGGCCCACAGTTCTTTGTGTCGGATGTTACTCAGCTCTGCATCGACTGCCTGAAAATCTAAAGGACGACGCACAATACTGTGGTCCTTACCCAGAATACGAGGAGTGAGCTCCAGCTTTGAACAAATGATTCAGATTCAAAACTGTCATTAAAAAAACAATTATTAATTCTTAAAGAGCGAAGTTGGAGGATGGAGTTTGAGGATGATGATGGCGACTGTGGATATAGTTTTTGTTGTAACTGATATAAGATGATGAAATGTGTTAATCTGATTGGTCTATTTTTTTGTTCAAGACAACCTTGTTGCTGCAGACAAAACCTTTCCCTTTTTAACACAATAACAACAAACACGTACACAAATCAAGCAGCAATGAAAAACAGGCGCTGCGCTCAGAGCCTGCACACTCCAGCTGACACAGGCCTGACCTCTGTTCTGTGTGTGTGTGTGTGTGTGTGTGTGTGTGTGTGTGTGTGTGTGTGTCCTGGCTGGTTGGCCATTCTCAGGGTGGGGCTGTCACTCCACTCACCCTGCTTGCTGCACAACAGAAGAGGGAAGAAGGGAGGGGTGAGGGTGAGGGAGGGGGAACAGTCTGACATGGCTTGAGGGAAGAGAGGAGGGTGGCTGGAGGGTACATAAAGGCACGTGTGTGGTGTGTGTGTGTGTGTGGTGTGTGTGTGTGTGTGTGTGTTGTGTGTGTTGTCTGTGTGAGTGTGTGCGTGCTCACCTCCTGGAGATTGCCTGGTCAATTAAATTCACATTGAGGATAAATTGATTTGCAAATGATACACAAACGAGTGAGTGTCCCGTCTGAAGAGGCCGAGGGTCAGAGAGGCTTCACTCATCTGAAATGACAGTTACAAAAAGAAAAAAGGATAAATATTTGTTTCTTTCACTTTTAACCTAATTATAAAACAGATATTTTATATACTGTTGTACTTTCCAAACATTAGTGTTTCATGCTGCTTGAATTGTTTCTTTACTGGTGTTTTTAAAGTGTCCAAATTAATAGTTGGGCAATCACATGTAACAGAAAAGCGTAGGTGGTCAGCGCTTCCATGTAGAGGAGACAAGACACTGTAATATCATGTGAACTCTTTACCATCAAATGATGTTGCATTTTTTGTGCTGGTAGAAAATCTGAAATCTGAAGAGTTAGCTGAAAAACTACGAACTAAAACTAAACACAAACCGACCGTGGCAGAAAGGAGAAGTTAAATTTGATTATTGAAACACCTGCTTTATTATCTTAATAGGTAATTGTTGTGTAATAATGACAAAACTAACAGCAGCACCAGAGACGTCATGGCTAGTAGTGTGGAAAAAGAGGCTCTTCTGTTCACACCAAGGTGACAAACAAACAAACAATAACTGACCTCACTCACCTGATTAGTTGAACAGCTGTGAAGGATTACAGTAAAAATACATTTTCTGACAATTGTTTGTCATTTAAACTGTAAACTGAATATTTCAATAACTGTCTTTTTTTTACTCATAAAGACTATATGTGACATTTTATCACAAAATAAATCTCCTTCAGGTGACAACACACACACACACACACACACACACACACACACCACACACACACAAGTGTAAAATGGACAGTGTGTTGCAGACTGATGCTGTGTCTGTGTTTAATTCTGTAAAAGCTGCACCTCACTGGTAATTTACTGATCTAAAAACTTTGAGACTGGGGTACATTTTTTGTGTGTTTTAGTTCTTCTGTGTTGTGTGTGTGTGTGTGTTGTGTGTGTGTGTGTGTGTGTGTGTGTGTGTGTGAATGAGACAGAGGACGAGAGACAGAGAGCATTCAGGCATGAGGAGACCCCTCTGGCTATCCTCTGAGGGTTTGATGATACTAAAGACACTGGAGAGCGCCCCGGCTGTGACCCACCACCCCACACACACACAGCACAACCACACACACACACACACACACACACACACACACACACACAACACACACACACACACACCAATACCCTCCAACCATTCTGTCTCTTTCAACTTTACAAAATAGGCTTTTAATTTGCTGGCGGGCGGGGCGTGTGGGGCCCCGCCAGCAATCAATCATCATGAGGAGGCTGAGGAGGCCAGGCGTCCCCTGGGCCCTCTCACTGACGAGGATGTCCCTGCACACACACAACTACACACACACACACACACACACACACACACACACACACACACACACACACACACACACACACCACAACACACACACACAAACACCACACGCACGCACTCATGCAGACTCAACACACTTCTTCCTTCTGCTCTTTTCTAACAGACACTCGTTCAAAAAGACCTCAAAACACTTATACTTCTCTCAAACACACACACAGCACATGCACGTGCACAAGCATGTGCATGTGTGCGCGCACACACACACACACACACACTCACACACACACACACACACACACACACAACACACATACACACTTAGACCCCTCACATCCCCTCCAGGCTGTAGATGATGAGACCAGACTGACACAGATGGGAAATGGAGGGAAAATGTGGAAAATGAAGCATCTCTCTCCGCTCTCTGTATTTTTTAATTTCTTATTATATTTATCACAACAAAACCACATGACAATACATGTTCAAGTGTGTTCACTGTGTGTGCAGCCTCACCAAGTCCTACTTTCTAGATCATTTATTTTCTTTTCTCTTTTGTTCATCTTTTTTGGAACCCTTTGTACGATCATGTTCTCCTCTAAGCCAATTTGTATTTACATTGCAAACATTCATTTCCATTTTGGGTTCATGTACCTACTTCTTTGTTAATTGGATTTGGATCATTTTCCCAAATGTTCAGTGTGTACCCAGCAATAATTATATTCCCGAAGAGATCTGTATGAATTTTGTCACAGACTTTGACGGCTTGTCGGCACATCGCCGACGTGACACTGATGTTTTTAGTGCGTGTGGAAGACGCCGCGCCGTGAACCAAAATGTCAGCGGACGTCTGAAAGACAAAGAGCAACGTCGCTGATTTAAAACAGTCGCCAGAGAATTATCATTTTACTGCAAAGTTCAGCACATTTAAACTGAATTCCACTTATTCTACTTCATTCTTTTACTTTCACTCATGTATTTGACAGCTGCTACTTTGCAGATTCAAAGCTCAATAACTTAGTGTCATACTTCACACAGATTTCAGGGAGTCACATGAGACGCGTCGATGTCCCAGAATGTCCTGACTTTTAGCTCCAAACACACTGAATCCTACATAATACTCCATAGTACTGTAATTTCATTAGACGCCTCTTGCCTGGTAAATGTCTTTCAAACTTCACATCACCACATTATAAAACAGCCATCCTGAAGAAAAACTAAGCTTGCGTCCCAGTTTCAGAGGCGCGTCCCAGCGGAGCGACGAGGCCGCACCGGATTCGAAGGCTTCTTCAAATGTGTCCTTCGTGCACCGACATATCCCAAACATTCATTGCGCCGCAAGTAATGAAAATAATACTCAGTAAACAGCACTGAGAGTCTCAGGGTGTAAGAAAGGAGTTAAACCTTCAGTTTCTGTGGAAAAAAAAAAGTCATGTTGTCAAGGTTGCTAGGCGACAGGAGCCACGACACAGCTGGTGGTAGACCAGGCCGTCGCATTTCGGTTCGGCCTGCGTGGAGGGCACGATGACATCACTATGACATCATCAGCGTTATTCTCTCTGCCTGTGAGACACTAAACCGTTTGAATCGAATAAGTAAACTAACAAAAATCAGTCGTGGAGCCGCTTTAAGATTTTACAAAACAATTAATGAGTTTATGAATCAGTTATTAAAACATGATGCGTTCACGGAACCAAATAATGCAGCTCCTGCTTTTTAATGGATCTGTTTGTGAATAACATTGTTGTTTCTTTGGTTGGAGGTGTGTATCATTAACACTGTGGGAGCCAATCAGAGCAACTATTTGAATCCAGGATCAGTGTCCGGTCCGGTCTCATGGACTACAGTAATGATGTTCACCTTTAAATAATGTTTTCAAACACATTAAAGCGCTGATTAAGAAACAATCTGGAAAACCAGTGAAGCCGATGATTTTGACCAAGTTTGACCATCACCACCGACCCTCAGTACCCCCCTCTCCTGCCTCTCTTCTCCTCTATCCTCTGCACTCTCTCTACTCTGTCTTCCCGTTTGTGTGTAATCAGATAAACTGAGCCCGAGAGGTGCGATAAGGAAGGGTCTCCCTGGGGTGCTATGTCGCTCCCTCCTTTCCTCGCCTCCCTCCCCTCACCCCTCTCTCCACCCGCGTACCCCATCGGTCTCTCCAACCCCCTCCCACCCTCCCCCTCCCCCTCCAACCCCACAGCTCTATCTTTGCTGCCGGTGGCGATGGTGGTTTTAGTATGCATAGAGCTGAGCTATCTGCTCCACTGCACCTTGACTCCCCCCAACACACAAATACAACCACGTTCACACAAACTCACCACCACAATATTCATCCATGCACACACACACACACACACACACACACACACACCATTACTGATGCTAGGGGAAAGGCTGTAGCCATCATAACGAGTCAGAAACACACACAGACACACACGCTGTCACACAATAGGTCCAACCTCAGAGAGCTTGTATTTTAAGTCAGATGCTGTGATGTGTCGCTCAAAGGAATCTGAAAGGAAGTGGCAGCAAAGTGGCAGAAGCTCTTTCACATGTCAGAGCGCTGCACTGTTGATGTTGATGTGGGAAACAAACAGAGACAGTTTCCCTGCAATTATTGTCGTAGTGGTCTGTTGTGTGTCTCACTCTGTGGGTCTGTGGTTTGACCTTTCGGCTCAGTCTTCTGCTGTACCCGTGTATGAGCGAGAGCATTGTAACTGATCAGTCTTTAAAGCTGCTATAATCAATATTTTTATAATATCACCGTCAAAACAACGTTTCAGCTCAGTGTTCATCTGTCCAGCAGCTTCACCGGCGCCGCTCTGAACACGTTGTTTCCACAGAGAAAGATCCACATCTGTTAAACCAGACGACAGTCAGAGAGCAGCTGATGAACGTGGAGGAGCGTTGAGCCACTAAAGAGCCAGATATCTCCAGCAGGGAGACAGCGAGCCCACAGGTCGTCTGTGAGGCGGCTCATTATGACCCACAGTTACGTTTTGTTGCTAGGCGACATCTAGTGGTCGTAGTAATTACGACAGGAGCGAAGGGAAGAGTGTCGGTGACGTAGGATAAAGAGAGAGAAAGTCCACAACACGTTACACTTGTTATCACTGTAACCATGACAACAAAGATCGTCTTCTGTTCAGGAAGTACTAGTTTGAACCCAAATCACCATCTTTTCCAAAAGCTAGCCAAGCCACGGTTTGCTTATTATTGTAACCATGACAACCAAGGTGCGGTACGCCTGCCCGCTGTTTCAGGAGACGCTCCTATGGGTGTTGCAGTCAGGAGTTGGTGGGGACCAACAACAGAGCCAACAGAGAGGGAGCAACACCATTCCCAGAGGACGATGACGTTGCTAATGACTGATTCACTACAGAATAAAATGAAGACAAATTTATTGATTATGGTCTGTGGCCAATCCACCGCCACAAACATCAACACGTAAACACAAGCTGGCGGGTGAAGCTCAGGGTCACACCTCCACTTGGTTTTTTCCACGGTCACAGAAAACCACGACGTCCCACCAACACCACAGAATCATCTGGGCTCTGACCTCCTCAGAGTGACAGTATTAGCATGCATGAACTGTTTATATGCTAACTCTTTAGCACAGATAAACTGAGGGTTGACAGAAGCAGCACTTTGACAGGGACAGTCAACGTGTTGTGTTTATTCTGGGGATGAAATGGGTCAAACCCAAACTTTGTCGCAGCACAGGAAATTGCACTTGTCAGGTGGAGTGACATGTGTGTGTGTGTGTGTGTGTGTGTGTGTTGGGGGAGGGAGGCGGTTGTTAGCCTGGGCAGCTACCCGCTGGTGATAAGACAAAGGCAGGTTGTTTGCTGTCTCTGTCTGCGCTGCCTGGCCATTAAAGGGAACCTGCCATCAGATGGAGGCCGGGCAACTGGACACACACACACACACACACACACACACACACACATTCCTGCTTCCGCCTCAGGTCCTTGAACCTGTAAATCCATAGTATGTGTGTGTCTGTGTGTGTGTGTGTGTGTGTGTGTGTGTATCCAGGCTTTATATCCAGGCTTTATACATACTCAGCCAGTGGAGTGGAGCTCCAGCTATCCTCCCATAGCATTGCTTTGTTTTGTTCCTGGAGAGAGAGAGAGAGAGAGAGAGAGTGTGTGTGTGTGTGTGTGTGTGTGTGTCTGTGCTCAGCGTTCAGTCCTCCAACAATATGAACCAACAGGAAACATCAACACTCCAGCCAGTGATTCCGTCACGCTCAGACGTGGTTTATGTACGAGCTGACGTTCATCCAGGTCTGAAATTCTTCTCTCTCCACTTCCGCACGCCCGTCGCTGCGTGTCGTCTGGAGAGTCTGCAGAAAATCTGACCTCGGACCTGTGATCACAATCTGAACCAGGACCTGGTTTTGTGCAGGACGACTCTTCAGAGACGACATGGAAACAGATTTACACAAAAGAATTGAGACGAAAGTTTCCAAACCTGAATCTGATCCTGAATCAATTATTTAACTTTCCTTTACAATTCATAACCAACTGAGTCGACTTCTTCAAACCTGTTCACACACAGTCTCTGTGCAACAGGTATCTCACATCCAAAATCTACAACTGCATCGAAAACACAACCAGGAAAACTCAAACACACGGAAACAGCCCTGACAACAGGTAGCATTAAAATATGGATTATTGTCTGACTTTAATCCAGCCAATCATTTACAATAAAAGCCGAAGGTTTCAGCTCTCACATGGTTTTTATTTCTTGTCTCTATCTGCTTCAGAGGCTGAGGAACAAAAGTTTTAGTGACAGTGTTGCATCAGGTGAATCTTTACCTGTAGCTAGCAGTGATACTGGCTCCTCCCCCTCCTAACCAGCTGGTTAGCAGGTTGAAATCAGTGTCTGGATTGTCAGCAATAGATAATCAATATATCTGGGAATGGGACGATCTGCTGTATTTTACTGTCAACAATTTTCCCTCGTTGTGTTCAAGGGTCAACAGAGGTCATCTCCGTCTCCTCCTGACGCCGTCTCCTCCTGACGCCGTCTCCTCCTGACGCCGTCTCCTCCTGACGCCATGGAAACATCAAGTGTCTCTAGATCAGTGTCTGAATGGACCTGTGAGGAATCTGCAGCGGCTTCAGTTTTAATGGACGACGCTCCATTTAAAGTCGTTCATGTGGTTCAGGAGTTTGAAGAAGCTGCAGGTAACATCAGTTACGTGTGTGTGTGTGTGTGTGTGTGTGTACCAATCCAAACATCACCTGAACCAAAGCTGAGCCTACAGCAGAGTGAGGCAGCAGACATCAGAATCCAGACTTCTACTGACCAGAACAAAACTCTACACCAAACAAACACACACACACACACACACACACACACTTGCAGGAAGCTGGGCCAGTGGCAGCTTCTTTGAGCTGTGGCTACCACTGGCTGGGCCTGATGCAAAGCTGCTTAACAGGACTCATCTGGGATCAGTGACAGATGGACAACCTGTCCTGGAGGCCCGGGCACCACCGGAGCTCCAGGAGACAGGTAAACCTGGTCAGAGCCCCCCCCACCCCCCACGGAGCAGCCGAGGACGCTTATAGTGTAATCGCAAGATTTAACGGTCAAGGTGCAAAGACACTAAATATGCACCAAAACACACACACACACACACACACCATGACAACAGAGGCTGGGTCTGGGGCCTGGAAACTCTTCTGGGGGGGGGGGGTCTACATGTGGTTCAAGGAGAATTTGGTTTCATTTTATGTCAGTCCATACATTGCTCGGCCTACCTGTCAGGAAAGCTTTGTTTCCTCCACAAACTGTCGCTCATCATCACTCCTGTCGTACCTGTGGGGTAAAAGGCAGGAAGAGCAGAAATGTCACAGCTCGGCCAGGTGGTTGGTTAAGGTAGATTTTTTTTTTTTTTAGCAAAGCTTATATAATGTAAATTTTAAAGTGTAAGACGGTAGATTTTCTATTTGTTTTTGTTATTGTCAGCAAATCGCATGAAAGGACAGACTGTATCTTAATATCACCTTCCGTCTGTGTATCCAGAACCTGATTCAGCTCGTTCTCCTGGCGCCGTGGGAGTCTGTCGTCGTCCACAGTAACTTCCTGTAAGACAGAGGCCGTTACGCACGCGCAGGATTATTGTTCATATTATTTGTTTTCTTTACCTTTTCAACTTGTACAAAGTCGTCATTAGAAAATGAAGCTTATCCAGCCCATTCACTGCAGCGTCTCCGTTCCGCCTCCGTTTGATGCGACTTTTAAAAAACACTTAAAAAAGTACGACTACACAAAAACTTTGTCACTGTGACGAGAGTAAATGTAATTTGTAACTTCCAGGCCTGAGTGCAACAAACTCACTGACTCAGTGTCACCGTTATATTTTCTTCAGAGCTAATGGAAACTAATGCAGTGTGATGTAATTAAACCTACAGAGTCTGCTGATGGAAATCCTGACGTCGTGTGTTCAGAGGGGTCGGCGTGTGAAATCATGTGGTTTTAGTCCATGTAACAAACTGCTGTACCTTATTTACTGTGGTTCTGATGTCAGCCGGTATTCACACGTGACACTGCAGCAGTGACGATGGCGGCGGTGATGTTTGATTGACAGGTTATTTTTTGGGGGGACGGTGGTAATTGCACCAAACCCTGTAAACAAAAAGAAGAGGATTGTGACAGACACACACACAGACGCAGGTTGTCCCTCAGAGCTGCCATGTCTGTGACTGCAGCGTGGCGGGGATGGCCTCTCCGTGTCACCGCGCCGCCGCAGCGCCCAGCGCTGCACGCCACGTTGCATTTCACACTCGCTTTGCAGCCGCCAGTTGAGTCATCAGCAGCTAAAGGATGGAATTAACTCCTTTGCTGTCATCCTTGGCCCCTCGTCAATGGCTCTTAACTCATTTGTTCTTATTTTGCTGTTGTTTCACGTCCAAAACGGTATGTGTGGCAATGTCAGGGTGGTGCTGGATGGGTATGTGGGGAGGGCAATAATTAGTGTTGGTATTGAAAAGTAATAACAGTATGGATTAATGTGGGAGAAGTGGAGTGGAGCGCATCATCGAGTGAGACAAATCCAATGCTGGGAATTGGCAGACAAAGCAAGAGGCAGTCAATAGGGATTATGTGGGAGCTAAGCCGACCCACTTTGGCTGGGGGAGGGGAGGGGAGGGGAGGTGGTGGTGGTGGTGGTGGTGGTGTGGTGGGGTTTGGGGGGTAGCTTTGATGGTGGCGGTGGCAGCTTTTGGACTGGCACCGATACACGCTCATGCAGGTTGGCTTGCCGTCGCCGCCGCCTCAGCAGACGCCGCACATGCTCTGTGGTAAAGAGTGCGGGGCAGAAGGGTGGAGATGGCGCAGAGGGGTGGTGAAGAGGAGGAGGAGGAGGGGGAGGGAGGACGGGCATCTTGCTCCCTCTATTTAGCTATCGTGACTCCCCCCAACCCCCCCCCCCTCCCCTCCCCTTCCGTGAGTCCATGAGGCCCTAGATCCCTCTGCCCCCTAGGGGAGGTGGTGCATTGGCGCTGCCAGAGCCGGAGTCGGTGCCAGCTGGGCAAACACCCAAGTCGTTGACAGAATAAACACCTTGCAAATAGAAGCAGAGATGACACAGCCTCAGAAACAGTGAGCGGCACGACTCCCCCTGCATCAGCAGGTCCACGCTCGCTCCGTCACTACACGAGGCGACGGCCTGACGGTTACATCGATATCTCTGCTCTCACTGTATCTGGAGATAAAATAGTTTTATTTTCTAAATTATCTCTCTCCGTCTTATTGTAGCATGTGGCTGCTAATCAGGTTTATTTGCTCATATCTGGAGTTATAGACACTGTTTTTCTCTTTTTATGACACCGGAGTCTGATGCTACTCGACTGTTTCCAGTACCACAAAGGATTTACAACAACATCTCGTCACTATGACGCAGGATTTCTACCAAAGTTTCACTGTTTCAAACTCACTTATTAACATAACGAAGCGTCCAGTGGCGATCCTAGAGTCTGGAGGGTCATGGGCAAAGAACCCCTCCATATCTACTATGTAGACGTCACAATTTACCGATGTTCCCTGAATGTCTCAAATGCAGGCAATCGGTAGACGCTAGCTACAGCGGACATCATCGAGGGGCCCCAGCTAGGGCGGTTTGGGGCAGCAGCAGCGCACTGTAGAGTGTTTTTATAGGAGGGTTAAGGGTGTCGTTAAGCAGAGCGTCCATTTCCACTGACAGATCGATACATGATTTATCAGATCTAACATGTTCATTTCCTGCACATACAGCAACTCAAAAAATCTGATTCCACGTCATTCAACTGTGAAAAATGAAAAAGTCACAGCAGCAGCAGATTTCAAAATAAAAGTAAAACCTAGATCAAATGAATCCAAACTTGGCCTTTCAGTGCTTTTATTTTGAAACGTGTTCTCGGTTCTAAAGGCCATGCGGCTGTGGAGCATCGCGCAGCAGGGAGAGCGGTCACCGTGCACATGCAGGTTTCCACCTCTGAGACATTCAAAGCAGATTTTTTTAAAAACTTTTAAATTGAACTTGGTCGTCCGGTCGTCACATTATTCACCCGCCCTGGATCTGAAAGCGTTGCATCAGCCGGCTGCTTCCTGCTGCTCCGTATGTGGTCAGCACTTCCTCTCAGCTGAGGAATGGATCACATTTCTGGACTCAACATGCAAAAAAAAAAAAAGAAAAAAGAAAAAAGTAAGAAGCACACGAGCCGCTGCGACACCCCGAGGCCGCTCGGGCGAGCTGCAGCGTCCACGCCGCTCCTCCTCATCCTGTAGCAGCCACTCGCTGCTTGTTCACATCTCTGTCGTCCTGTAAGTCATTTGTAAACACGTGTTTAGGCTCAGTTCTAAACAAATAATCCAATAACATGTGAACAGCCTCATTCTGTCACTTTCTCTCTCAGCGGAGACGAAGGGAAGAGAGGAGGCGGGAGATGGCTGGCCGGGAGATTTATACATTTTTCATTTATTTATTCATTCATTCATTCGCTGCCCATTTTCTCTGCATATAATTCTTTAATTTTTATGTTAATGACCACATGGGGTGGTGGCCGGGTTTTGATGACATATCTCCAGTGTGATACATAGTACCCGCGGCTCTAGGCCCCAGCCCACACCAAAACTCCTAGCCTGTGCATAGTGCTACAGCGCATCACCAGTACATCGCAGCTCACGTGAGCGTCATAAGGCTGAATCGGGCCTACCCGTTCTGATACCCGCGCACGTGGTGGTGGCGGTGGAGGGGGGGGGGGGGGGGGGGGCAGGAGGGGTGGATTTGCAGCAGCTGAGGCTTTGCATTCGAATGGCATGGTCTGTCTGGGAGTGAGGGACACCCCCCCCCCACACACACACACTCCCCATAGCCCTCCACCACCACCACCACAACACCCAAGAGAGAGAGGGAGAGAGGAGGTGTTATCGGGTCCTTGCAGCCAGAGCCCCGACTTGTTCCTGAATACCAAATGTGGCAGAGGACCAGAAAAGTGAGTTGTCTTTGTTTTGTCAAGTGTGCCATGACAAAATGCTGGGGAGCCCCCTCCTCGTGACCCCTCCCTCTGCCCACCCCACACCCCCATACACACACACACACACATATAGGTGAACTTGGTGAGACGACCTGCATGTTGCTAATCATCTTTGCTTAAATACAGAAACATGCACGCTCAGAGGATTGGGGGGGGGGGGGCAGGTGTCCTCACAGGTAAGTGTCCGCGGCCCCTGAAGCATCATGGGAACAGCTGTCACTATGGCCACCGTGCACACATGCTTCCAGACACATGCAGACATGCACAAATACAATCTGGAGAAATCTGTTTTTGCATGTGTACACAAACACACAGAGACAAAGCACACACACACACGCACACGCACACGCACACACACGCACACACACACACACACACACACACACACACACACACACAGGAAACCTCTATCTTCACTCCAACAAGTCCTGCTAAATATTCATGAAGCCCGACAACAACAGTGTCCTCTCTCTCCGTCTGCCTCGCTCTGTCCCTCGCTCTCTCCCTGGTGGTCTTTGTCTTAGTCTCTTGTCCATGTGGTGCTGGTGTGTGTGTGTGTGTGTGTGTGTGTGTGTGTGTGTGTGTGTGTGTGTGTGTGTGTGTGTGTGTGTGTGACTTCAGACAGCCTTTGAAGGGTTTATTATTAAGCAACTGGCTGTCGTCCTCCTCTGATAGTCACTCGGCCAATGACATGAGAACATGCAGCCGCACATCACATGCTGTATCTTACACACACAGCACACACACACACACACACACACACACACCCCGCAGGTATCTATGCATGTTGGAATTGACCAGTTACTCCAACCTATGCGACCTCTGACTGAACCCAATGTGGCTGCAGAGAGAGTGAGGTCACGTGACACGGCGTCCCACCACCAACTGTCTACAGCTGCTCTGAACGGCGCCACTCAGCTCTCTGGTAGAAACAGGAAGTGACAGAAACAGCTGTTTGGAAGAAAAAAAAAAAGGTGGAGAGAGAAACTCCTCTGTCACCTGTACACAGCCGTCCAATCACTGCGTGAGCAGCCTTAGTTTTGACACTGTCAGACAGTCCTCAGACAGCAGGCTTAGGTCTGTGTATAACTCTGGCACACTTTCCTTCAGCTTATCAAACACCGACAGAAAATATCATGTTTGTGGGATTTCTCAAGATAAAATAATTGTAGCTTTTCTCAGATATTTCACTTCTTCTTGGGGGAGCTGTCCTGACATGTCCGATGCCCTTGAGTCGTCCCCTACAGCTGCACAATGAGCTGCAGTCGTCCACTGTGATCTGAAGTGGGTAATTCACAGACCTCGGTGTGGAGGGATTTCACTAGTTTCTGTTTGGAAGAAAATAGTTCCTGTGAAAACTGAATTATCCAGAGCGATGCAGACATTATTAAAACGTGCTTATTAAACGGCATTTTCAGCTGCCGTAGCGGAGTTAGATGAACGCTGCTGATATCCATCATCCCTGTATATCGGTCTGACTGCAGGACACACGCTCACAGACAGAGTAAACAGGCGGCCTGTATCGTCTGTGTGAGCTCGTGGGCATGGTGGCCGAGGTGTGAATGTGTGTCAGATGGTTCGGTGGGCAGCCTGGCAGCCAGCAATGTGGCGATGCCCACACCTACAGAGAGAAACACACACACACACACAAACGGAAACAAACACACAGACACACACACACACACACACACTGTGGTCGGATCAGATGATTTGGATCTGACTGATCCTGTTCTGTCAGAATCATCTAGATCTGAGCTGATGACTGAGACACGTGAAGCTGGATCAGTTCTACACTGGATGTCAATGGGAGGCTCTTAATTTGGCGGGTCATACACGGTCATGCTACTCTGTCAGCTGACCCAACGTCCGCACTTTTTATTGACATTAAGCTGTAGAGTAACCTCACTGCGCTGGATTATCAGTGCATGTCAGTAACAGGTTAGCCCTGTGACAGAGTGGTGACCTGTCTAAGGTTGGTTTGCCCAGTGCATGCTGGGATACGCATTCATACCCCCCCCCCCCCCCCCCCCGAACCTTTACATTTACATTTACATTTACATTTACTCATTTGACGCTTTCATCCAGAGCTACAGGTGAGGGACGTCGCTGAAGCGCCACTCAGACCTGAATCTGTTCAATAAGGGGAATGTGCAAGAAGATCAGGACTGAAAACACAGAGTAAGAGCCATTTAGGCATGTCAGGGTGTTGAAGTGAGTCTTCAACAGATTCTCGAAGATAGAAACAGACTCTGATAAACTTTGATGGCTCGTTCCTTTAACGAGAAAATAATGTGAATTAGTGTAAAATCAACTGATGGACGGAGACGCCAGTGAGACTTACTGTACGTGTGTCAGGATGAATGGTACCTTCAGATACCGACCTTTTAAACTCCTACACTTTGTCCTCATTATGGAGAATGTGATTGGTTCAGTTACTTAATCGTTTTTCTCAAACAAGACACACGTTGTTGTGAAACTTAAATTTAAACACGTCCCGCCTGAAGCCAAGAAGGAGACGATGCACACACAGAGTCCGTGATGCAGCTTTTAACGTTACTTTAAACTGTGATGGGCGTTTTCACAAAAGACATTTCTGAAGACACAGCTGTAAAAATGTGTGCAGGGCCGCAGCCTCCATCCAGGAAACAGAGTTCTTCTTCTTCTGGTTGTTTCTGGTCCTGACTTCAGTTTTTCTAAAACCCTGGTCATGGCTTCGTTTCTAAAAACACTTGATATTGTCTCTAATATTAAATCTCTCTCACATTTTGTCTTATTTTTCTGTGTCATGTTTGTATTTGCTGCTTGTTTGTGTGTCGCTCCCTCTCCTGCCGCCATCGCCGCCGTCTCCCTCCTTCTGTCTCCCTCCGTCTCTCACTCTCTCCTCCTCTGTCCCCCCTCCTCCCCCTCTGTCTCTCTGTTCCCTCTCTCAGCAGTAAGCCCTCTAATCTCTCCTGTTCAATCGCCTGGCAGACACATGCCCTCTGTCTGCAGAGCCAGCGGGGAAGCTTCCTGTGCAGGTGTACCACAGAGCGTGCACAATAGGTACACTGAGCACGGCGAGCGCTGCACCTTTGGTACGGCAGGCGGGGCGGGGTGAGTCAGTGTGGCTGAGTATGCTGTGGGTGGGGTGGGTGAAGTAAACAGGGGGAGGACGGTGGAGGTGGCAGGTATGGGGGGGGGGGGGGGGGGGGGGGGTGAAGGAGGATGATTGTGAGGGATTTGATGGGTATGTGTGCGGCGGGCAGGGTGCACCTGGAAACGGTGGTGGGTCCGGCGGGCGTGGTGGGCACAGTGCGACTGGCAGATGGTGGGCACAGCGAGCACGGTACATGGCAGACACTTTGAGTACAGTGAGCGTGGCGGGAATGGTGGCCATGGCGGTGGTCACAGCGTGACCCCGTGCTGTGTGGCGGGACCAGAGGCCAAGGTTGCCAGTCGTGCCTGGACTCAGTCCCACGCCGCCTGACGTCCGACGTGACGTCTCCCCTCCCCCCTCGTGCTGAGTCATTAGTAATTTCTGATAGTTGGTAGCTTTTCCCCCCTTGTTGCTGGCATCTCTTAATCAATGTTAATTGGCTTGGAATTAGCATATGTTAATTAATGATATTTACTTCAAATTAAAGGTATGAGTGGTCCCAGAGGGTTTCCTGTTCATCTAATTAGAACCAATTAGCTGCAATTAACACGTGTAAATGAGACGGTACTGAGTCCAAAACAAACAGTGTGTACATGCAGGCTGCTGCCCAGCTTCCCCTGTACTGCTGAACATGCACCGGGCCTGTGTTTTCTTATGGTGCACACACACACACACACACACACACATACACACACACACACACACACGTTACATTCATGATGGCTATGTGTGTTATTACAAACCAGATGAAACAAAAAGCCATTCCAGCTCAAACAAATAACCATTCAGGACCTCTTTGCTCCCAGTTTTCCTGCTCACATCCTCGGCGCCTCTCCTATTTTTAGAGCGTGCTGCCAAACTAATTTGTTTTACAGACCTTTCTATCAAGTGAAGAAAATCCCGGAGGTGTATTAATTGAAATTCAGTCGACGGCACATCTTGTTTTGGTCTAAGAAACCACCAGCCGTGCTGAGTGTGGAGAGTAATCTCACACAGGGAAAATTGCCAGGAAATGAGAAGATGTAAACAAGGGAGAAGGTAGAAAATAAACAGAAGTCATTCAAGCATCTATGGCATCTCACCATACTCTATTAAAAGTATACTGCCTGTTTTAGTTTTAAGTTGCTCAATACGCTGACTAGCTAACTAGCTAACTAGCTAACGAGCGGCTGGTTCACTCTCTCCCCGGGGTTTGTTTGGTCACTCGGCAAGACAAGGTGGGACAAAAGGACGTGTCCCTGTTTGTGGGGATCAAGGAGACGTGAGCTTCACAGTCTGTGGCTCCTTTTGTGCTGCAGCTACTTGTTGTTGCTCAGTGTCGCCGTCAGCCAATGACAGAGTGAATTAAAATTCATTTTAAAAATCAAATGATTTGTCTTTATGCAGCCGTGGAAACTCAAAGCTGCAGCAGAGGTGCATCTCTCCTGGTGGATGGAAGATATAAATTATTTGCTCCACACTCCATACTAACTATATACAACACATACTATATACTATATTATATATATACTATTAGTATATATGAAATAAGCAGACTTAACTGCACAATACTGACAGGAAATGATATAACAACTAGCTTCATAATGACATATCAATTTAATCATTAAAGAGACAGAAATTACTCCAAAATACTGAAGTTTTTTTTTTTCCAGTTTGTGTTTTTTGAGCAGTTTCGCCATTTTCAAAATCAGTTTTCATTTTTTGGTCCAGTTGTGAGTAGAACCACATGTTCACTTTTACTTTTACTCATCAACTTCATTAAGTCACTTTTCTAGTGTGAATACACCACGACCTCAAACCCTGTTCAGAGTGAATGTGTCGTATGGAAGTGAAACACAGCAATGCAACCCACAGTTAGGTTTGTTGCTAGGCGACCTCTGACAGGACGACAGGAGCCAACGAGGAAGTCACGTGACGTATTGTAAAGACACATGTGAAAGCAGCAGTTTATGTTGTTTCTATTATCCACGACCGTTCGTTGTTATTATTGTAACCATGACGACAACGATCTTCTAATGTTGAGGAAGCACTTATTTTAACCCAAATCACCATCTTTTCCTAACCCTAACCAGGCCATGACCGTTACCATGGTAACCATGGCGACTCTTGGTACAGTCCGCTCTCCTACAGGTCTTATCGTTGTTACCGTGACAGTGAAAGTCTGGTACGCTCCTATTGGTCGTATCTGACCAATACGGTCGTGGAGGTGAGGATGGAGGTTGTTGCTGCCTGACCCTAACCACCGTTACCACTGAACTGTTCTCCAGTGGGGAACACATCCTGCACCATCTCTGATTTCTTATTTTCTTCTTGTAAAATCTTCATTAAGAAAATAAATGTCCTACCTTCTGGTGAGTTTGTGTTTTCAGCAGCGTGTTACGTGGTAGTAGTGACCAGTGACTGAAACGCTCAGCTCCTGGGAGGTGATGCAGAGCCTGGATCTGGATCAGGAGTCCAGTGTGCACAGACAGAGAGCAGAGACAGTACAGCGTATTTAGTTACAGAAAGAACTGGTATGCTGCAGACAGAATAACCAACCAGCAGGATATTTTCAGTCTTAAAAGTCACAATTAGAAGCATGTAGTTGAGCTCATGGGCCAGGTGAGCGACGTGCACACGCGCTGCTCTGCGGGGCCCGAGTTTACACGCTTTCTTTCCTCCTTTCTCTCCGCTCTTGTATCTGGATCGCTGGTCTGTCTGAGAGAGTGAAATTCACAAAGAAATGCAAAACAGCATTCTGTTGCTCTGCGTGATCGGCTCCTAAAGAGACCTAAAGCACTGGCTAGAGTGTTTTGGCAGACATAACACACATCCTTTCATTCCACCTGGGTATTAGAAGTTCTTCCTGTGCGCGTCCCCTTTTGAAAAACCCCAGACTTCAATTATCCATACGGCATTGGCAAGGTATCAATGAAGAACCCGGCGGTGACATCCGCAACTTTCCACACTGTTCTTTAATGATGAATAGATGCAGATTATATTTCTTTTTGTGTCGTCTCTTCTCCGCCATCGCCCTCACCTAAACCCCCGCCACCACCCATCGAGGTAAAAGAAGGTGTCTTGTTGAAATCCCTCCCAGCTCAGAGCGGTGCCTAATCTTGAGTTAGTGGTTGTGTGGATGCAGCATTGACAGGTCTCTCTCTCTCTCTCTCTCTCTCTCTCTCTCTCTGTCTGTCTGTCTGTCTGTATGTGGCATTTGGCAGACTCCCCTATTAGTCTCCAGGTTTAGCGGCAGGAAGCGGCGAGATGCTTCAGCGTACTTACCACTCTAACAATCGGGGATGGAGGCTGTGGGGGTAACACTGCAGCTGAAAATACAGCATCCGCCTCCTTTGTTGGGCGATAAGGGAAAGGTGGAGGGTGGGGGGTGGTGGAGGGATACATGCACACAAGGAGCGATCTTGGGAGCTGAACAAATCTGAGAGCGGCATTATGGGTTGGTAAACATGAATGCCATAAGAGGCTGCAGGATTTGCCGTTTTCCTATTTTCTTTTCTTTCTTTTTTTTTCTTTTGGAGGGCTGCAGTGCCAGGCACAATGATGAGATGGAGGTGGTGCGAGTGGAGAGATGGAATGAGACAGACAAAATGAAAGGCAGGAAAAGAAAGAAAAGGGATAAAGCAGACAAGAAAGTGAGGGGGGGTTGGGGGGGGGGGTAGGACAGTGACTGAGGAAAGGAAAAGGCCTGACGGAGGAGGAGATGAGGAGAGGGCAGAGGTATCCGAGCACAGAGGAAAAGTTGAATGTAGTAGCTCTTTCATGCACTTTCGCTCCCCTCCAGACCCGCGTGGCGTCGCTCCACCGAGGACCTCAGTCCCGCAGCTCACGGGTTCGGTCTGTGGCTGAGGGTATGTGGACGCTGAGTCCACATCATCAGGAACAGAGGCTGATGAAACCCCCTCAGCTTTCAGCGTGGAAAACCACAGATCCACGCAGCAATCAAGATCACGGACGACCCTCTCCACCAAACGCAACATCTTCGTCTCCAGTTTCCCAGCAACACCAGCGCCAAGCCCAGTAACAACAATGGTGGACTACATCTTCTCTTTACACGTGTGGCTCTTGGGTTTTTGACACCCATGGATATCAAATCTGCCCAAACTCCACTGCCACTTAACCATTTAATATTGCCCTCTAATTAGATATTATCTGTTTTATAATCGGTTTTTAAAAGCACAGTGAATGACCTGTGTGTGTGATGACGTGCCACACAGATAAATTGACCTTAGTGTCCAAACATTTTGATGTTGATTTTGAACATTTCCTAATTTAAGACAGCAGTCACCACGTTTTAGTCGGTGTTGGTCATGATAATCCCCGAGCCTCTGACAGAAGTGGTTCGTTGGTTCCGGAGCAGCAAAGTTTCCGGGTTCTTTGTCTTTTGAAACATGAAGGCGGGTTCTGAACTGGGGCCCGAGTGTCATCTCGTGACAACACGACTTGTCCTGGCCCCTCTGCTTGCTGCTCTGGCGTGTCCCGTCCTGGAGGCAGTGACACGGGACCCCTCCCCCCCCCAGAGGCAACAGATGTTGTGGTGTTTGCTGCTTCATCTTTTCTTTCCATGCACATTGTCACTCATCCACTTTTCAGCAGCTCATTTTCAAACCTTGCATGTCGGAGTCGTCTGGAGAGAATTTCCACTTTTTTTTCTTTTTTTTTTTCATTATCAAAGTGATGTTTAAAAAGTAGACAGAGTGAGACGCACTGAACATCTCTGTGCATACAAAAGCCTTTAATCTGCAGTGCTTGTGTCTGTTGTGATCTCGATTTGTTCTGGTCTCTGTCTTGACTCGGATCTCCTTTGAAGCTGGTCTTAAAATTGACTTGATGTTCTTCTCCACAGATCCACATCCACAACAGCCGGCTGAGTTTAAAGCGTGTATTTGGACTAGCGGGGAGAAGTACATAACAGCTGCGTCCCTGCCAGCGTTCAGTGTTTTGGCTTGAGGGAAAGGAGAACTCTCACCCTGCCGTCGGCTGCTCGGTGGAGATAAAAGATTCTGAGTTTTTTTCACCTGCGTTTGTCTCTGCCACTCTGTATCTGGGAATTACACCAGGGAGCCGGTCGATAACGCCACTACAATCAGGCTCGCCACAGTGAGTAGCGTGTTCTCCTTTCAGGGCTGTCACAGAGGAAAGACAATGCAGCACACCTGTAGGCTCCACCGAGAGCTTCCTCTGTTTTATTGTCAGCTCAGCGTGCTGGGACTGAGGCGAGAGCCGCCGCTCGCCCCTCTGGATACTCTCTTACAGCGCACAGAAAAGACTGCAGACTCTCTCTGTGAGACACGTGCTGCTCATGTGCTGGATGCACTCGTGCAAAATAGACATGCTACTGCTGTGGTGGAGGCTTGTTTCCAAATACAAACATAATATTCAGCTGAATGGTAATCTTGTACCTCAAGTTCCACTTACCCAATATTTCTGTAGCTTTCTACTACTTATAATTTTGTTTTGTTTTGTTTTTTTTATCTGATTTTATTTATTCATTTATTGATGGTTCTCACGTTGTGTTACTGGTGTTGAGAGCAGGTATGCTACACACCTTTCAGCAGCTGTGACGATAGTGACACTGCTCTGTGTATTTCCCCACAGGACGGGCGGAGAAGGGAACAGCTTATTTATTTCCATTATATGTCAGATATCTGATGTTTTCTCCCAGATGACCCTATTTCTGTTTCTTCTTCCTGAAGACAAACATGAACCGGGTGTTTCGCTCTTCTGCTGCTTTGTTTCAGCCGTTTATTAGACAGACGGACAAGAGGCAGGTGACAGGAAATGGTCAGAGAAAGATGGCGGTCTGAACCCCCTGTGGTGCCGATATTTTATTTTCGATTAGCTAACTTTGCTAGCATTGTCAACACTTCACATTTAAACATCTTATTTTGAAAAACATGCAGGAAGTGAGGCGTTAGAAACAATCGTACCTTTATTAATCAACATCTTCGCAGCAGAAAATGAAGAACGGAGCTGAACCGGAGCCGGGCCTCTGCTGGGACAATGTCATCTGAGTGACAGAATTACTGTTGACAAACTGATCAATAGGGATCAATGAACCGATAGAATGCACAGAGGAGTGTCGTGACAGCGGGCCTGAATGAGTGTTGTAGAAACACTATAAATCTGATGTTGGCTAAAATCATATTAACTATAACTAGTCGGCTGCTAACCGCCGTGCTGACCAGTATCTTTAGTTGTGTCAGACACTAACACGCTGCAGATCTGAACCTTCAGATTAATAATCCATCAGAGGGAATTCATCTGGATTTATTCTTTTATGCTCCATGGTGACGCAGTTTGAAAAGTGGCTGATTGTGAGGCGTTCGTGTGCCGGCTCAGAAATCTGAGAGATGAGAGTCGAGAATTAAACTGGAAACTTGTGACGCAGAGAATGTGAATTTGTTGTTGTTTTTAATCCTGTGTGATATTAAAAGACACTAGAACAACCGCAACGCATCAATATCCCAACAATGTGAGTGTCAATGACATTGTGAGCAGCCGTGACTTAAAACTGGAGTCCACACACTGATGAAAGGTGAACAGGATGCTGAACTTAATGGAACCTGTGCTTTGTTGCCTACAGACACGAGAGGAGCAGCGTCTTCAGACAGCAGGTTTGTTTTCCTTGACGTAGTCGAGCGCCGCACCTTGACAGCGGTGGATGTCTGTTAACGTTTAGGTCACGTGTGGCTTCTGTTTCGTTCATGTATGATGAGACGGAGCCGGTGAGGTGAAGTGTAATGTGGAAGTCCCAGGTCATGTGTGGACGTGAGTTTCTCCACGCGCTGCTTCGATCGTGTCACACGGACTGAACTGTTACAAACACATAATGAGATATGGCACAAAAGCAAACTAACCTAAGGTGAAGGCCACGTGGAGAACGTCCTGGCTGCTGCCCTTTTATATCCTGAGGCCACTCCCTCTTCAGGTGTGAGCTGGGACCCTCTCAACACCGGCACTGCTGGGAGACAGACACCTGGAGGAGGCTGGGAAGGAAGACAGGAGAGAGATGGAGAGACGCCGGCTGCAACATCTACCACTACGTCCCCCGCGCTCCTCCTGCTCAGTATTTATTCATTATTCTCAGCTGTAGTTTGCAGTTGCTCTGAGGGGATTAATAAAGTTGTGCTGTGTATCTTTGTATCATCTGAATGAATGATGGAGCGTCTTCCTTTCCATCCTAATTCTGCCTCTCTGAATTTCTACTTTTCCCTAAAGAGCCGCGGAGCCTAAAACAAACTTTATTATCCTCAGCAAACGAACACACACACACACACGCACACACGCACACACACACACACGCACACACTCTGCAGCTTCGAAGCAAAACATGGTCAGTGTGGATTTTATTGATGCTACATCATTAACCATTAAAACACACTTGTTTTCCAGAGGTGAGAGCGATGCAACTTTTGACACAGTGTGTATGCACGCCGGCTAGAAAAATGAAAAATCATTTCTCATTTCATCGCTGCCTCTAAACTAACGAGTGAAGGATAAAAAGTTCTCTGCTTAAATGAGTTCACGCTGGTTTTTCTCTGCAGATTCCTTTTTGTTTTTTCCTCCCCGCTTTCGTCTTTTTTATTCAAGTTCTACTGAGTTTCATCTTCTCTTTGCATCACGATAATCATCCCAAAAAAAAAAAAAAAAGCTTGCAACTTGTGAACTTGAGGAGCGCCCCACCCCTCCCCTCTCAGAGGACAAACACACACACACACACACACACACACACACACATAGACTTGCACTCACGCATAAAGAGTGGCAGGGATCTTATGCATTCACGGGCTGATGATTCCGATAATCCGAGTTCAAATACAATTCCTGGATCACAGGATTTAAATGACATTATATAGAAATTAGATTTCACATCTAGAGCAACTGAACCTCCCCCGATCCCATCGCTTTCTAATTATGCTACTTTCTCCTGAATCTGCACCAGACTCTTTCTTCTGCTTCCCCCCCTTTTTTTTTTTTGTTCATTCTGCTTGAATACAGACCGGGATATTCTTTAGCAGCACAATGCATCTATTACAATAGAAAGTAACCCAGGAGCTGCTATATATTCCCAGCGATGGCTCCCCGGTGAATTGGCAGCGTGTTTGATTCACGGTGGGCCGCAGTGTTACAGAAAGCAGAGGGGGGGGGTCCAGTCGTCTACCTGTAACTGACACAGTGAGTGTTTACAGCAGGTTTCAGCTGAATTCATTCTACATCAGTGTTTAAACTGATCTCACACAGGTGATACGAGTTCCTCCGATTCCCCAAAGTGATGCGAGTGTCGACGACCGAGGCCGAGGTCAGATTTTATTTACGTTTACACACATTTTAAAGGCAGCCTGAAGATCATCTACGCCACACTGAAGTCTACTGAGTGTGTGTTTGCCCACATAGTAAAAAAAGTGAGCCAAACTGAATCAGTCTTCTGTAGATTTAATGGGTCCAGAGTCTCAACGGCCTCTGAATATACTGAGGCTTGAACCATATTCTTCATATTATAGAAGAGACGTGGGACTGGGATCAGGTTACAGCCGCTTCATGAAGTAAGTACGTTCATAAGTTCTCAGTAATTACTAGCTAGTTTCAAATGAGTGATTTATTTCATCGGGCCATCTTGAGAAATGGGATTAGCCAGCAAAGACTTCAGTCATGTGTAAATCGGTTGCTAGGAAACATCTGGAAATGTCATCCAATCAAAATCAGAGTAAACAGGAAGTCACTGCAGCATCACAAGGGGAGATAACTTCCAAAAATCTAAGTGTTAGTTTTGGCTCATGTCTGTACACAGAGAGAAATACAGTGTGTGTGAACTTGACTGACATTATTTTATCATTTATAATCAAATAAAGCATAAAGTTTATAATGTTAGTCAAGTTGAGAGCTTTTTGTGAGATGTTACATAAACTTTTAATTAAATTCAATAAGATTTATATTGATATCAAACGTGTTGTTGACCGTGTATTCTGTATTCACCCTGATCGTCGTGTATTAGCTAACGTTAGCTTTGTTTAGCTGGTTCAGTTGGCAACACAACAGTCACACCTGGAGGTTGTGGGTGTAGTACAATCGTCTCTATGTAAGAACTAGTTCACGAGGTTCAAACTGGATTAATTTAGTGACGCGTGAACCTCCACTGAGTAAACGCTAATTCACAAGCTTCACAAGTTACTACGGCACGAGAGACCAGGGTCCACGTCCTGGGTTTGACCGTAGTTTCGTTGACATCTGAGAAAGACTGTAGTTTTGGTCACATGTTGATGACGTCAACATGTCACTGTTGTCTGTTTCATTATTAAATCAAGTCCACCATCTTTCCCTGACCTGCTGCTGTGAGTACTGCAGCTGCTCTGACTGCATACTGCAGGAAAACGATGGAGATCAGTGCATTTGTTGGGGACTATTTTCAGCAGCGGATTGATACCACATTTGGTTTGCTCGTGAGTATTTCAGACAATGGATCTCTATGGCTGGAGAACCTGTTAGTGGGACACAGTCAGTGATGCTTTATGTCTGCACATGGGATTTTTTTTTGACAGTAAGAATAATATGGAATAACTAGATTTATCATTTGAACCTTAATATTTCTGATTGATCTTTCGGTGACGGTGTAAATGCTGCCAAATAAGACAGACTGAATATTGGCAACTTACTTGGCAAATGGTCAGATTTAAAGATGAATATCATCCTTAAAACATCAGCATTGCCCCCCCCCCCTATCTCGGTTTCATATCCATCAGTGGCTATCAGCCGTTTCAGTGTTTGTCATAAGAGAAGTGCGGGACTGTGTACTGTGTGTGACCAGGCTGAGATGGACCCAGATAAAAGGATTCTGCCAAGTCCTGATTAGATCTGCTCCCATGTTTGTCTTCCAGTATCAGGGATTACATGATTTGTGTGTTGCAGGGTGTTAACTCTCCCACCTACGCCCCCGACGGGGAGCGCATTCCAGCAAACTCCATGCAAATGAAGCCACCATCTTCTCTCTGGTGTGTGCCCCTGGAGCTGCTTTAACTCTGCCCCCCCCCCCAACCGAAGCACCGCAGATCATCTCTCCTATTAATGAGCTGCATGATGCCAAATAATCATCAGAGAAACAGGCAATCGATGAAATGCCAGGAGTGAGATTAACTTGTTTAATAAAAGCCAATTTACTTTGTAATGTGAGAGTTTGTGAAAAGACAGGTTTGTAGAAAACACAAAAGCAAACGATGAATCTGAGATCTGCAGACTTACGTGATCAGATCCAGATACTAACGTGACGTACATGTTGGCAGCTAAGTAGCAAAAAAAAAAAAAAAATTGAAAATTTAAATTTAAAAATGATGTTTTAAAAATTCATTTTTTTCATTAAATGAACTCCAGCTGTTAAAACAACTAATATTGTGGGTTTGAGAAACAAAACAGAAGTGGGAAAATAAACGCGCACATTAACACTGAGCTGAGTCACAGATTATTTTAAGCATTAAAACTTCATTAATGTTCATAATACGGACTCATAACCACGGGTCAGAAAAGGTGAGAAACTCTTGTTTACCTGCTGGTTAAGATCTGAACTGTTGTTTTGTGTGTATGGGAAGAAAACAACAAACACTGGCAGCTCACGCACTTAAACATCCCTGAGTAGGTCAGTCATCAGAGACACGGACATTATTTTTAATTCTAGAGGAGAATCCAAAGTTTCAAAGACTCAAAACATGTCAGAACTTTGAGGAAGTCAAAGACGTTTACATATTTCTATTCCCATATAAAAAAAATGTGTCATGGGTTTGAATATTGTCGTCACATGAAACTTTCAGCCAGAACGCGACGACTCTGACGACCTTAAGACGACCTGAGAGAAAACCTGTGAGTTCATTTCAGTGTCATCGTCAGAATCTTGAGGCTTTAAGCCGAAGCTTTGTAGAAACATGAACTACGACTGTAAGTTGCATGAGAGGGCAGCGACCACAGTCTGTGTGTTTACTACATGGGAATAAATCACACGTGACGTCCAATAGGCTGCAGTCCTCTCACGCCTCCTCCTCCTCCTCCCTCGGGGGGCTCAGCTGGACGTCCTAAGCGGGGGTCAAGGTGGGTGCTGTTCTCTGAAACTACTGCTGACCATCAGTTTGCCGAGCCGGCTAATTTACAGCCCACCCTCCTCCTCCTCCTCCACCTCCTCCTCCACCCTGACGTCCAACCTCCAGCAACCTCCCCCAACGACCACCCACCCCTCCTCCAAACAACACTTTCCCTCTGTGCACACACTCTCTCTTTCTCTCCGCCCTCTCTCTATTTATCTCTATTTCTCTCCTTCTCTCTGGCCGGGTGTGAAGACACCAGCGGCACGCTCCAGTAGAGACAAATCAGACCTTGCCGGCCATGTCATCGTAAAACATCCCCCAGGAAGGTTGTGACCCCCTCACCCTTTCAACTCATCTGCAGGCATAGCGAGTCGGGAGAGGAGGAGGGTTCTCCATGCAGCGGCATAACTACCTCATCCACGTTTATCAGAGGAGAGGAATCAGGAAACCATATGAAGTGAATACGAGCTCAGCAGGGAGGGAAATACGACTAAATACTGTCCAACACATGCACTGTACGCAACGCACTGTGGAAAATCAATGCAGAGGAAATGCCAATAAATACTAGATGACTGTTCGCAGTCACCTTGCTCCTGTGTACAGTATTTATGTCCCGGTTAAAGGATCACTGAGCTCCCTACACACAGACCTGATAGAACCACCGGAGATCCCACAGCTCAGTCAACAGGAGAATATCTATCTGCAACTCCAAATCATATATTTAGTAGTATATTTTTTCATATTGAGTCTCTGTAGACTGTTGACTGTCAGCACCATCATTTCTCCTGAAAACTAAAGTATGGATAAAGGAACAGTTCAATTTTAGGGATGTTAATTGAACTGCCATTTGGTTAGCCTAGCTTAGCATAAAGGATGGAAGCAGGGAAACATTCACCTTTGCTCTGCTGGCATTTCTGCTTTGACCTGCGTTTGAACATGTTTAAAATGGCAGTTTGTAGTTTTTAGTTATACGTCAGTGCAGTGATCGTGAGCAGCTTCCTGAAGCCTTGTTGCTATGGTGAGATTGCCAGGGTTGCTACCATCGTACCTGCACAGAAACCAAACCCAAAACCTGTGATCACTGGCCCTTTCTGACAACAGAAGTACTGTTGTTTGTCAAGAAATAGCTCCCTGTGAAAACTACAAAAATACTTTGGACAGAGCCAGCATAACCTTTCAAATCTCTAATCTTAAAGCTAAGCTAGGCTAACCACATCCTTACTCCAGCTCGTAATGTCATAATATCATAATTTTGTCATCTCAGTTTTAGAAAGACTAGATATAAGTAATGTTGGACTATTCCTATCAATCTTTTCTGATTATATTTCCGGCCACTGAGGACTTGGCTAATGTTAGGGAAACCCTGAACATGCAAAACATCAACATTGATTCGATAAGATAGAAAGCTTTGACTTTAATATTTAACCAAAACCACTGTGTTCCAAACAGAAACTCCTCCAGTCTAATCTACAAAAACACCTCGTTGGTCTCGGCCTTCCAAAATGACTTAGTGAGTATTTTCTGAACTGGAACCCCAATCAGCAGGAAGAGACTGTCCACGGGTCGTCTGTGCAGCAGGTATTTATGACCCGTAATATCATCGTATCGGAGGGTTGACAACGTATGCGGTTGCTGGTTGATGGAGGAGTTGCTGAGCAGGAAGCATCTTCTGCGCTGCATGTAACCGGGTTCAGATTACGAAGAAGATCGTGCTTCTAGTTCAGAGAAAAGCAGTGTTGGCTGTTGATGGAGACAGGAAGCAGAGTGGGACTTCATCAAGAGAACGCCAACTGATGGACGACCACATGAGATTCAGTGTTGGGATTCCTCATGTTTTCTTAAGGAGGAAGTCTGTGAGTTCTTTGATTTGTAGTTTGATGCCTTTAGCATTTTTTTCTGAGGTGTTTTCTTTCTATTTTTTTTTTTTTGTTTTCATCTTAGGCGCTAACAACTGAGTGAAATGGTATTTTTGCTTCCAAACAATCACTTTTCAAGCTCTCCTTTAACTGCTCAACTTGGTTGTACAAAGCATCGCTCTTTACTCCTGGAAAAGATCACCCTGCCTCTTCTAAAAACACACACACACACACACACACACTCAACCTCATCCAGCGTCAGACTCCCTGTTGCTCTAACCTGATGGAGCCATCAGCCAGAAGCCAGACAGGGAGCAGTTGTTCTCATGGTCTCATCCCTGCTGCAGAGCCTTGACACAGGGAGAGACAAACAATTTGGCCTCCCTCCCACAGTCACAGCTCTGGGAGCCAGCAGGGGAGGCGACTAGGGGTTTGGTGTGTGTACGAGTGCGTGACAGAGAGAGAGAGGCCCCTCGGTGTAGGTGCCTTTCAGTCAGTGAAAAAGAAAAGACAAGTCATATTTCTGAGAGTGAGTGTGAGCTCCAGAATGGCAAATGTCAGATACAAGCATAGAGGATCTATTTGCAGCCAAATAATTTCCTCCATGAATGTTAAAGGCATTTGCTTTCAACAAGTGGGATATATTTCAACTGTATTCTTTGCATATAGACAACCTCTTTTGTCCTTTGCAGGAACAGAGGGTGTGCGCATGCAGGTTGTTTGGTCAGCTTTGAATATTACCACTGGCACGGTAAGACCGCGAGGCTTTTGACACAGGGGCTAGGACAAAGGGAAATGGGGTCGTGTGGTGAAATGGTTAATGTGAATCTTAATAGAGGCGGCAATGTCATTATCTCCAAATCCCTCTCGACCGGGGGGTCGCGCCGTCGACGGCCACTTTACATCCCGAGCGTGTCGGGCCGAGAGACCGGGGGCATGACTGCCAATCCCATCCGGAGGATTTGTGTCCTCCTCCACCAAATTCAGTAAGCGCATGCAGGCTCATAAAGGTGTTGAGAATTGAGGAATTTGTCTGGGAGACATGGCCAAAGTCAACAAGCTAGTTTTGCCTTTCAGCTGCAAGAAGGAAAGGAGGGACGGGGGGGGGGTCCAGGCCTTGTGAGGCAACCCGGATCCAGACTCTCCGTCCACTGAAGCAGGCCTGAGCAGAGGAAGGCTGCCTGCCCTTAAATGAGAGTCAGATTTACACACTGCCATGGTTTCAACCAACCCCTGATAATCCCTTCCCAGAAATAAATTGTCCCATTAAAATGAAATGTTGCCCATATAGGTTTAATAAATTGAAAACGCTTGTTTGAATCCTCGGTAATTTGGACAGAATCCCAAGCACATAGCAAAGGCTCCAGCAAAATAAGATTATTTGCTGTGTATTATAATGTATGCAGCAGTTTTTATGCGACCAAACAGTGTCAGTGAACCCCCCAATGAAATGTGTGCTTATTTATATGCAGTTATTCAGGTATGCAGTAAATTCCAATTACTTCTTAAGATTTCTATTTAGCATGAGGGGGAAATGTGACAGGGAAGCTCTGTGTTTTGAGCAGCATTGTAAATCTCGTTAACTCTTTGCAGCATATAGCGAGAAATCTGCATTCATGTCAGGCAGCGAGCAGTGCATACGATTTTAACAACTAGCTAATAGTCCTGTACGGGGACGAGTTATGGGGGGGGGGGGTCTGAAGTAGATTGAGTTAGTGTGGAGATTTCAAGGCTGATTCCAGCAGATTTGTTTGTGTGATGATGCTTATATTTTGTAACGCTGTTCAAAATCTGGAAATGCATTAATACACTGAATGTAAATTGTTGGAAGAGAGAAGCTTCTGAAACAGCGTTCAGACGTCACAACTCCCCAATAAAACCTCGACTGTTGAATAATGTTCAGGGTTTGCTCTGTATAAACCACTGCCAACCCCCCCACATGCACTTATTTATAAAAAATAATGTTGGAATACATTAGATCTTTAAATGAAAAAATATTTCAAAACAATTCAATAAATGAATTGTGTGAGATTTTTCTGATGCGGTGATCGGGGATGAATTTATAACCTCCTTGGCTGCTCAGTTAATTTTAGCAAAAGTGCAAATGTCCTGTTTGTACTTTTCATTATAATTTTGTTATTTATTAAAATTCAAAATATCCCAAATTTTACTGAGTTGATTTATCTCATTCTTCACCCTGAACTATGTTTGAAAAAATTGTGACTCCGGTTCTATTAACTAACTTTTTTCCAGAGCTTTAAAGCAACGACGGGAACACGAGTTTCAGTCAGTTGTCGTCACTGGTTGAAAGCTCTGGAAATACTAGTAAGTTAACATTAAAATGACTCACTGTTTTTCTGTCAAATTAGAGTTAATTTGGTTGTTTGCGGGTTTATTGTTCTTCAGAATTCATCTGATAAGCTCACTGCCTTCCTAATGCCACTAGTAGGACCTATAATAATATAAATGAAGGTTGGGTGGAGGTGGGTGGGGGTACTCTGGGGGCTGCTCTGCCTACGGCCCCATGATGACTAGAACCGGACCTGGATTTTCAGCAAACCAGTGCATCATTCCACCTGAGACGTGTGTGTATCTGACTGTATATGTTCTACTGTGTCATGAGCTCTCAGTCCATGATGATAACATGAGTTTGATTCAGTGTCATCGCTGGTTGAAAGCTCCAGGAAAAGATCATAAATAATTTAATTAATTCAATAACTGTAATTATAGTTTATTGCAGATTTGCAGAATTCATCTTGAAACTGTTAGTGGATTTAATTTTCTTTTTTTTTTGGTTGTTTTTTTTTTTTGGGAGGTGGCGGAGATGTTTACCTTACTTACTTTCAGCACATCATATTCCTCATGGCTCTAATTTGATCTGTACTAATACAGAGGAACTTTGGGGGGGGGGCTGGATAAAAGCTGGGAGCAGCTCATTCACAGCTCCAACTGAGGCTGTGTCTTTGACTGTGTGCTTGTGTACATGAGGTACCGACTCATTCAGGGGCTTTTCCACAAATGATCAATGGCTGAAAGCTCCGGGAAACCAGTCAAACAGATTCATTTAATTTACTCAATAATTGTAAAGATAATTTACTGTTGTTCTTTATACTGATTTTATATAATAGAGAGGGAGGAGGGGGGTCCAATCAGGACTGGGACCAGCCCTGAAATTTTATCAAAAGGCCAAAACTGTGAAATAATGTTTTGCTCTGAGTTGTGTCTTTAACTGTGATATGAGCTTCAGTGTGTTGAGTTGAGGGTGGATGCTTCTGTCCTCCATCCACCACCCCCCCCCCCCCCCCCCTCCCCCCACCCCACCACCAGTACTCAGTCCCCCGTGTTGGACCCCCAGGGGCCCTAAATCCCCGCTGCTCTTCCCTGCAGCCCCCCTCTGACGTGCAGCATGCCGAGGCGAGCAGCGCTTTGCCTATGCATTAGCCATCCATTTCCCGCGGCTGACACCTCTCCAACATAAAACCGTAAGGCAGAGGTAAAATATGTCTCTCCTGGCGAAAATAAAGCTTTGTCTGCCTGCTGATCTATTGGATATAAAAATAAAGCCGCGGCTTTGATGCGGGCTTTACCTTATGCGCGCGCCTTTTTTTTCTTTTCTTTTTTTTTTTTTTGCGCACACAAAAGCGCCAATGAAGATGGATCGCGCGGAGATCGGTCCGCGGTGCGTCCGGCACAGCAGCAGCAGCAGCAGCCTCGCTCACTCCACTTCTTCTTCTTCTTCCTCCTCCTCCTCCTCCTCTCCTTCCCTCTCTCTTTTTTACTCAGACGTCGTTGAGGACTGTTTGTTATTGATCAGTGAATGTCGATAATTATGCAGGGATTTCCAGACTAATCGGCTTTAGAAAAGTTGTGCGCGTTCACATTAAAGAATAATGAGAGGCTTCTTGATTCTTGTTTTATGTCAATGATTTTTTCTTTTCTTTTTCATGGGACGTGAGAAAAATTTCCAGGTTCCATCTGTGACTCCACAATAATACTGGAAGACCTTTTGTACGGGCCTATAAATACAATTAGACAATGCGCTTGCACACATCTGGAGATTACAGGATATAACGTAGGCCACGAAATATTCACTTCTACTAATGGTTTGAAGAATATATGTGACTATGATATAATAAAGCAGCTGTATTCGCTACAAAACCACCTTTAAAATAAATCAGAGTTTAGCTTTAATTCCTTGAGTTTCAATAAAAATCATCCACCACAGAGCATAAATCATCTGAGGCCACTCAGTCCTGCAGCAGCTCACAAAAAGAGGCTTCAGGAGGAAGTATTATTTTGAAATTCAGCAGCATTAAATCACATTTTCAGAATCGTTCTGAGCGTCTTGTTGTATTTAATCAGTCTGTTTTTTTATATTCCATTTATTTTATTTTAGGTTTTAATTAGAATTCAGGTTTTATATTCAGGGGAACCTTTAAGACGGGTTTCTGCTGGCTTCCTTCAGTGAGCTTTTCCACAGGCCCTGTTTGCTTGGTGCTGTAAAAAAAAAAAACACACAGCACATGTTTCAGGTAGTAGCAGAAAATCACAGGAAAAATATTTTTTTATTCTTTTGTGTGATTTATAACTATAAAGGTGAAATTAGAGGCGGGCTGGAGAAAGATGCGCAGGTATTCTCCTCCTCATCTCTTCATTAATATCCGATAAAAACAGCAGATGTGTGGAGCAGTGTGCTCGGGCCGCTCTCCTCTGCTCTGCTGTATATTTGAACCCAGGTATCAGCAGCGGCCAGTTCTCCCTCTCTCACGCTTCCGGGCTTTTTTTTTTTTTTTATTTCAGAGCGCAGAAATCCGTTGCGGCGGCTGCAGCAGCGGCAGCCGCATTGGCGGCATGAAGCAGCAGCTATCTGCCGCTCTGCAGCCGTGCAGCCCGTCCCCTGAGCATTGGCCAGCGGGCGATAATATCTCAAAGGGAGTGGTTATCGCCACACATTATATTATAATCATTAGTGATCCTGGCCCTTTCACCCCGACTGCAGAATAAGCGCCGAGTACCATTAATCTAAACTAGAGGAAGAAGCTTCAGAGGCTGCGCCTGCACGGTGTTCATCTCTCACTGACTCTGTCTGGAGCATTTTAATGTGAAGAAATGAAGCTTTTTTACTTTTGATTTGCAGTGAAGGTTCTGCTCACTGTTCTCAGCCTCGTGTGGTGGAGGTGATGCAGGTTCTGTCATTTGTTCTGTTGTGCCTTTAAGAAATCTGCAGATCTGTTCTGTATCTGTAAATACTGTTTTATAGGTTGATTTTAATGGTTTGAAAATACGTTCAAAGGCACTGAAACAATATGTTTCTACATAGATAGATAGATAGATAGATAGATAGATAGATAGATAGATAGATAGATAGATAGATACTCAAAATAAAAACAAATATAATTAATATATACAATAAAAGTCTTAATCCAGTTTTACTTTTACTGGAATAAAACTGGCTGTTTCTAACGTTTTATTCCGAAATAACGCCGGAAATGAACGTGACTTAAGGTCGTAATAATACAACAGTAACAATAATAGTATCATGGCCTGTAAACCCTCTCGTTACCGGATTGAATTCGCCCCCTAGAGGAGTGAGCAGGACCCTGGTGGTGGTGGTGGTGATGGTGGCCTTGTTTCTGGGTGACCTCGGAGACTCACACTGGGTCACTGTTCTGGAACCAAAGCCCCCCCACCCCCCACCCCCCACCCCTCCCTTCCCCAAATTCACCGAGTCACATGATCTCCTTGAGAAAACGCACAGACAGTGAAGACAGTGGAAGTTGTAGCTGTGGATAGTTGAGGAGCTCAGATCAGGACAAGCTTCTGAATATCGGCTAGTGTGTGTGTGTCTGTGTGTGTGTGTGTGTGTGTGTGTGTGTGTGTGTGGATGGAGTGGGGGGGAGTTGACTGACTGAGAAGGGACAGCTGTAGGGAGATGATCTATAAATCCCATTGGATTTCTCTCAGCACAGGCTGGGACCGGAGTTGAAAAGTCTGGAAAATGTTTGCGTAGAGTTGCTGTTGGCTCAATAATCCACGTCGAGTTCACATCGGCATATGTTTGGCCGCTGATCTACAGGAGCAGGAGGAGGAGGAGGAGGAAGAGGAGGAGGAGGGTGGATGGACACAGCTTAGTCAGTCGACTGTGGGACTCTGCGTGCTCTGCGTTAGCTGCTGCAGCCTCCACACTCCCGAGGGTCAGAACAGAATTTCCCCAGATGTGTGTCAGCTACCGGGGCCTTCTCCTTCTCTGCTGCGTGAGCGTGGCGCGCTGGATGGATGGATGGATGGATGGATGGATTTCAGTCCTGGGAGTGCGTGATAATGCGGTGCAGAATGATTGACAGGCTGGGGGAAGGCAGCCCACCTTCCTCCCCCTCCTCACTCAGTTCATGAATATGACGGTAAACTTTGCGTCAAAATGTGCGCGCTTTTCACGCAGTTTGCGCAGCCAAGACAAAAGTTGACACGTGATAAATGTTTACAGAAAGCACCTATAAGCACAGAAAAAACTTTCTATATGTGCACGTGTTGGGTAAAAATACTCCATTTAAACATTATCTTATAGCTTTTGAATTGCAGATTATTTTCTTTCTTCTTTTTTTTTTTTTTTTTTTAAGAAAAATACATTTTTGTATTTTTTTTTTTTCGTTTCAAAAATTCCTCTTTGTAATTTCAACTTAATTAAATCAAGATTGAAATAATTTCTTCTATTCCACAAGGTGGAGTTTCCGAGCAGGAATAAAGATGAAAATGTACACATGATATAAACTGAGCGACTTTCACGGGAAGGAGTTTTTTTATTCCTGGAATAAACGCGTTAATAAAACACGATGATCAGTTCTTGTTATGAGTTATTTGAAATATTCTTTTGTAAATAAAAAAAAATAAAAGGGTGCAGCAGCAGAACAGAGCAGCGGACCGGTACCTCCACCCACCGCCACCTCCCACACCTCCACCCCGGTTCACTCAGTCGATCAAAGCTCCAGTCGGGAGTGATATTTCTCTCTGTATCACGGGAGTCACGGTTTGGCCCCCCCGGGCTCCCTGGCCCCGCTATAAGGTCACGCCTAGTTTTTCTAAGCCCGGGTCCCGGGTCCATACCACGCATCTCATTCTCATGTTTTAAACACCTTTTTTTTTAACCCCCCCCCCCCCCCCACCCCCCCCGCCCCCACCACCACCACCACCCATCTAATCACCTGCTCGCCTCAGTATATTTAGTCTTTACTCCACAGTCCTCTCCTTCCTCTAAAGCCGAGCTCCTCTCACACTGCTGCGGTGACATTGTGTCACTAAACTGAGCCTGGAGGAGAGAGGGGAGACAAATAAACGTGTCATGATTAGAATTAATGATTGCATGCATCTTCACAGCCTCATTCATTATCTCAGATTAATTATCTCGCAGTGTACCAGTTCACTTGTCTGCACTTCATAAACCCCAAATCTCCTGGGCTGCTTTACAGCACTGTGGCCCTGATACAAGAATATCCCCTTCTCTTAACTGCTGGTAGCGTGGCCTGTAGTGGACAAAATTACACTCTGGAGGAAGTAAAACAAACGCATTCAATAGAAAATGTGAATAAAATAATAGCAACGTTAATAATAAAAAAAAAAACATAAATTCCAGTTTAATTCCTGTGTTTAGATTTTAATTTTCAGCTGCTGTTATTGCTGCGATTTTCGTTTTCTGAGCAGGCCTGCTGAAAGGCCTCCCGCCATCACATCCACCTCCACTCACTGAGATTAAAGCGAGAAAAAAAGGAAGTTTTGTTTTCCCTAACACAGAAGCTGCGCCTGCAAATTCCAATTTACAACTTCTTGCCTGCATCAGAATGAAAATATGAGTGAGAATAAAAAATCTATCGCTGCTGACGGATTACAGTGGTAAGGTTAAAACCATTTTTGCATTTAATAGTGTCTCTGCCTGGAGGGGAGTTGAGATATTTTTAAGCCTATAGCCTATATTTTGATTTCCTTCTATTCGTGGATTAATCTGCCTCTGTGGAGCCTGGCTTTTTCCCCTCTCTGGCTTATTCTAAATCAGGCAGAGATTATCCCTACTGACAGACTATCAAGGCATCTTCTACACATGGAAATAACAACAACTTTTGTCGTTTTACATGCTGCATTTACAAGTTTGTGTAGTAGTGGAGGTGGTGGTGGTGGTGGAGAGTCAGGCCTGCAGACTGCCACGTTTCTGGGGTTATTGCCGAAGAAAAAGAAAAAGAAAAAGAAACGTGAGTTTTGTAGTCCAAAAAAGAAGTATTTCCTCTGCTGATTGCCCTCCTATGCAGAACTATGGCCCGCCAAGTTGTCACGCTGCTCAATGACCCTCAGTGTCTGTGTGATGGAAACATAACCAGATGCTCAGCAGCAGAGCGCGCTCCACAAACGGAGAAAACATGGGAGCAAAAGAAGGGGGAGGAAAGAGAGGAAGAGTGGAGGAGAACAACAGGACTGAAGAGGTGGTGACGCGAAAACAAAAACAAAAAAGAAGAGATGGAGTCTGTGTGTTTTGAAGCCTTATCTCTTTTTCTTGCAGCCAGTAACACATGTCCTGTTGAAGGGGAGCTCCCCAGACGCCGAGAGGCAGCTGGACGGGGACGGGCTGGCGTTTTGCATGAGAAGCAGCCCATATGCAGGAGGATGCTGGCGGGCTATTGGGTGAGAATAAATGGGTGTCCCCCCCACCACCACCACCACCACCCCGCCCGGTTCGCCACTCTTGCTTTTAAAGTGCGTAAAAGAGCTCAGCCGCCGAGCTGAGCTGAGCTGAGCTGAGTCCATTTTAAAAGACGAACAAAGACAAATACAACATTTTCTTATTGTACGTGCGTTTATTAAGCTGTTGTCTGCAGAGGCCACAACACAACAGTTTGTGTAAACAAACGTTTCAAAGATTAATTACTCCAAACTAGTTTCCTGGCAAATGCAAATCTTGGTTAGATAGTGGAACGAAACGAATTTGTTCAGCAAGCATGCTTCACCCCCCCCCCCCCCCGCACCCCCCCCCCCCCCCCCGCCCCCCCCCCCCCCCCCCCCCCCCCCCCCCCCCCCCCCCGCCCCCCCTCCCCCCCCACCCCCCCCCCCCCCCCCCCCCCCCCCCCCCCCCCCCCCCCCCCCCCCCCCCCCCCCCCCCCCCCCCCCCCCCCCCCCCCCCCCCCCCCCCCTCCCCCCCCCCCCCGCCGCCCCCCCCCCCCCCCCCCCCCCCCCCCCAAACGAGACAATCTATTTTCATTGAGCAAAAAAAAGAAAAGAAAAGAAAAGAAAAAAGAAAAACAAATGTGTGAATTGTGAAAGATTGCAGGCCTGAAAATCATCCACACAAAAGACCTGACTGATCCCTGTGATAGGAAATAACTAATGACAATCCAACAGGCTGTTATTAGCCTGACGGTGTTATTTACTTAAGGTGGACTTTAAGTGGATTGGACCCCCCCCCCTCCCCCTACCCCCCAATCCCAGCCCCCCACCCCTCTAAATGAATTGTCCGAGGTGTCTGGGCCGCGAGCTCCTCACGGGCTGAGCTGTCAACTTTAGAGCCTGTCTGTCTTTCACTTCCGCGCCAAAGAGAAGAAGAGCTCCACCGCTGACGCGCAGGGAAACAAAAGTACAACAGCGGTAACATCATATCTGCACAAGCCATCAGCTGAGAGAGGTCACGGCAGAGCAGCGAAGATTTCATACTTGAACGTGCAGCTGGTTTATTAAGCCTCCGGATATCCTCAGATAATAAAACAAAACATGCCCAACTCGTGCGTAATTTTTTTTTTTCTGGTGCAAATAAGTAAGTTGACATGAATACACAGGGAGCGCGCCATGCAATATGCTTTATATATAAATATATATGCGCCTCCAGCTTCTCCATCCTGAAGACGCCACTCACTGTATCTACCTGCTCAGATTCCTCCTTCATGTCCCCCCTTCATGCTCTGAAGACAATTTGCTGAGCGGCTGAGAAGCGGCGTCTCTCCCCTCCGCGCGGCTCGCCCCTCCGCCGAGGCTGCTTCCTCCAAACACATTCACTTACATATGACAGTTTGCAGGGAAATTCTTGACAATTGGTGTCTTGAGTGTGCAGCATAAATAGCAGGCAGAGCCCTAGCTGGGTTATGATGGGCCGGCTTGATGGTCGCTGGCATGGCGCTGCGCTGATTGGTCGGGACGCGGCCTGACGTCAGGAGGCTGGGAATAAGGCTGGGCTGGAGCTTTAGGAGCAAGACAGTGTTACTGGAGGACCCAGCGCATCCCAGCATACACACGGTACTGGAGACTGAGGGCATCCCAGCATATACACACTGACTACTACCGGAGCCGCCAGCGCATACCAGCATCTCCCGCCACCACAAGCTGAACATCCAGGATCATCCGACAGACCGAGGGGGGAAAACACTCTTTCTTTTTTTAATCCTTTGGGTGTGTGATGTTGTTTCTCGCCGGGCTGTGAACAGTGGATACGCTGCCATGTCAAAGTGCACTGAATTATTTATAGGCGTGCGTGTCTTGTTGTGTGACAGCTCTGCCCTAAAAGCATTTTATTAGACGCCTCTTCCAGCAGTGACTGGCACACGACGCTCTTCTCCTCGGCCGATGCGTCACTTCCAAGAGCGCCGGGACAACCACGCCGGCTCCGGTCCTCTCGTCTGAGCCGATCTGCAGCTTCCTGTGTTGAAATCTACATTTTGGTTGAATTCGCGCGTTTTGTCTCCGGATGCACTAAAGGACTGTTTTATTTATTCATTTCCTTTTGGCTTTTTCCACCTGAGAAAGAGAGAGAGAGCGAGGACGCTGTCGCCATCCATTCCTGTCTGTTTTTTTTTTTTTTTTTTTTTGGACGCTGAGCCTTTTTACGCATGCAGGGAGAAATCTGTGGTGACACCTGATCGACTGGCTTCTCCGCGCACATTGACCCGGGAGCTCCAGGCGAATCAAGGGGAGGGAGAAAGCAGATAACTCGGTCAATGCTCGGCCTGTGCTGTTGATTTTGTTTGTGTGTGTGTGCGCGCTTCATCTGTGGGGTTTGTTGTAGCCCAGCCAAAGCCATGGTCCACTGCGCCGGCTGCGAGAGGCCTATCCTGGACCGCTTTCTGCTCAACGTGCTGGACAGAGCCTGGCACGTCAAGTGCGTGCAGTGCTGCGAGTGCAAATGCAATTTAACTGAGAAATGTTTTTCACGAGAGGGAAGACTGTACTGCAAAAATGATTTCTTTAGGTAAGCCCGGGGAAGGTGCAGGAGAACTCACCAGCAGTGTTTCTGTTTTATTGTGTGTGTGGTTTAATGTTGGAGCAGGGCAGCAAACAGCAGCAGGTAAACATTTAGGAAATGATATAAAGACATTTAAACAGGAGCATAGAACAGAAGCAAAGGTGCTGATGGCGCATCATAAAAATAGATGCAAACAAACATTATATTCAACTAAAAAAAAAAAAAACATTTTAGACCTTTGAAGATTTTGTGCTTCATCTTCAGTCTCATTTCTAACTTTTAAATTAGTTTTATTCTTTATCAATCTCTAGAAACACGCAAAGTAATGCTCATAAATTCAGACCGGCTGTATTCTTCAGACAAATAAAATCTATTAAATTAAAATAAACATAATAATCTTAAAAAAATATGAAGAATTTGGCAGCTGTGTTCATGAGCAGCCACAGGATTACAGGTATTTACAGTGAACTCAGAGTCTCCGTTTTATGTATTTCTTTTTTTGCTCTAAATAAATGAAGAGAGCGACCGGTCCGTGCCTGTAGGCGGGAACGAGGACTTGGAGGTGATAAGCTTTGATTAAGAGCGAGTAATTAAAAGCTTGTTAATTTGAATTCTTATGCAAAACAACAACAAAAGAGAGACAGCAACATTAAACGCGTGTGCACTCTCTCTCAGCGGGGAGAAGAGAGGGGGGGCGGTTTGTTAGGAAATCGAGGAAATCACACTTGGGGTGTTTTTTTTGGGTTTTTTTTTTTTTTTTTTTACAGCCAGTATGGAGGTGGAGGTGGAGGTGGAGGTGGAGGTGGAGGGGGTGAGTGGGGGGCGCAAAGGATCAAACCCCGGCCAGAAGAGCCGCTGCCCGGTGTGTTTGCTCAGTCCGACTGAGGAGGACGTGATAAGTGGATTTGAATAGTAAACTAGTTGAAAAGATCAAGTCCGCAGACAATGCAATCACAGACGTGCAGTCAACAAGCAGTGCACACACCACTCAATACACATTGTTTAACGCTGCAGTCAATGGCAGGGCGAGAATTTATTATTCTAAAACCAACCTGCCGAGTCAGGGAATTAAAAAAAGAACCCGTATATTTACTGAACTCCACCGTCTAAAACATGTAGAGTCTAATCTGGAAACTAAAAGCTTGGAAATGGAAACTACAGATAAAAAAAATTTAAAAAAAAAAATGTAATAAAATAAAAGCAGTGTCTTCAGCGGGTCTGTGCAGAGCAGTGTAACGGCCTCTGGAGGAAGAAATCATATTTTATTTTCTTAAACATTATTTTAAATAATCAGAATCAGCTGATGCGCAACATCATCACATTTTCTTTTACAAATTAAAATATTTATTTTATAGACGTTTTCCCAAAATGAATAAACACTAAAACACTGAATAATACGTTTAAAATTGTTGTCGTCACTGGTGATGGCCATTAATATTACTAATATTATTATCATTATCATTATTATTGTTTGTAGTAATAGTATAATTATTGTAATTAAAATGCCAGTATTGAGGATGGAGGTTAATTCTAGATTTCAGAATTAGCAAAAGGTCCAAAAAACGCTGCTAATATACGTTTTTAAAAGTTTGACATATTAACTATAGATTAAAAAAACACATGGGCTTTATCTATACAGACTTCTTCTATTCACCATGTTATATTTTAAATATTATATGTAAGACACATTATTATATGGTCCGACTTCAGATTAACTATAGATTAAAAAAACACATGGGCTTTATCTATACAGACTTCTTCTATTCACCATGTTATATTTTAAATATTATATGTAAGACACATTATTGTATGGTCCGACTTCAGACCACAAATTGCCAAAGGCTCATGTAAAGGATTATAAATGATGTGTATAGATTTAATCATAAAGTATCAAGTATTCTTTTCTTACACTTGAAGCTTTACTGAGTCAAGACAACACAATTTAAAATGTGAATCAACGTCTACACAAGGCGGATAATTCCGTTCCCCCGTCTCCGCCTTGCCACCAAACCTGGCTGGAGTTTGATTATTATTTAAAAAAAATATTATTGTATGTTTGTAATATGATGTATTGTAAAATATATATTTTATAAAAAATAATAACCCCAGCCCCCTTTTCCTCCTGCAGGCGGTTTGGCACGAAGTGTGGCGGCTGTTCGCAGGGCATCTCTCCAAACGACTTGGTCCGGAGGGCCCGGAGCAAAGTGTTTCACCTCAACTGCTTCACCTGCATGATGTGCAATAAGCAGCTCTCCACCGGAGAGGAGCTCTACATCATAGACGAGAATAAATTCGTTTGCAAAGACGATTATATCAGCAACACCAGTGTAAAAGACACCAACCTCCTCTCAGGTAAGGAAGAAGCTCTGTGTGTGTGTGTGTGTGTGTGTGTGTGTGTGTGTGTGTGTGTGTGTGTGTGTGTGTGTGTGTGTTTGTTTGTGTGAGCACAAGGCGGAATAAATTGTGATGGATGTGATGTGTTCAGCCCCGCAGTGGCTTCATCATTTCCATGACCAGGACTCAGACGGCACTCAGAGTAGAACCCAACAAAAACCCCAGAGCTCTGTCTGCTGATCATTCTGTTTATTCTCACAGTTAAAACATGCTGCTTTTTATTTGGGCCTGTGATGTAAATATGCTGTGCTTTATTCTATGTGTTATTAAGTGTGTTCGCATTTTTTTTATCTAAATATTTAAGTCTTTAATGGAGGAAAGAAGCAGATAAAATAAGATGTTAATTAGTCAAAATGAATACGTAAACATGTGTCGTTTTAAGGCGTAAAACCAGAATGAAACTTTCAGAGAATAGAATTTATTTCTTATTCATGTTGGTGGTAGTTTTGCATCACAGACCTGAGGTCAGAGTTCAGCCACGGTTAACTGACCGCTACATCCCCGCTGAGTCCACACTGATAAATAACAACGCGATGGGTCTGATTCTAAATCTTCATATCTCATCTGTGCAGTAACGGCGTGCAGCGACCCGAGTTTATCACCGGACTCTCAAGACCAGCTACAGGACGACGTGGTCCTAAAGGACACGGAGATAGCCGCCCTGTCCGACAAGGAGACGGTTAACAACGAGAACGACGACCAGAACCTCGGAGGGAAGCGGCGCGGCCCGCGGACCACCATCAAGGCCAAGCAGCTGGAGACGCTGAAGGCGGCGTTCGCTGCGACCCCCAAACCCACCAGACACATCAGGGAGCAGCTGGCCCAGGAGACCGGCCTCAACATGAGGGTCATCCAGGTAAAGGAGCTTCTGCTTTTAGCATCAAAGCTGGGTTCTGGTTGGACTCCCACAGAGGGTTCACTCGGATTACCCCTCTCGTTTCTCTATGAATTCAGCCATTTATAGAGAAGAAATAGATAAACAGCCCAGATTTATTAGGAAATGAGGCTGTTTCTGAAAATGGAAATCACTGTGTGGATCAGAAGTAGACGGGGGTCTCGTGATTGTGTCTGAGACTCTTATGGATTCAGGATTCAGGGGACACCCACACGCTGAGGAGGTGGGCTCGCACCTTTTTTTATTTTATAGGGTGTTACGCACCCATTAAAAGGTGTGATGTAACAGCTTATATTTTATGGAAAAAATGTCCCTGCCAAAAGCTGCCAGACTGCCATGACCGTGCAGGCCTCATCCCATCATCAGGGAGGCTCCACCTACCCCCCCACCCCCTCTCACATCTTTCACCCCTCTTTAAAGGAGGCCTCTTCCCTTCAAACTGCGCAGTCACATTGAATTCATTAAGCCAAAGATTTTGGCCCCGACCGACGGGGGCTGATTTGGAAACGGGTAATTTATATGGGTATTTTTTTTTTTTTTTGATTCTTGGCGCGCAGGAAGGGGCAAAGTCGCCAACTGGCGCCGGGGCTTGCTGGGAGCGCTGGGAGCGCTGGGTAGTCCTGGCACAGCGCTGCCATCACGTTTTGCGACCACATTTAGCCATGCTGAGAGCATTTCTAGCCAAGTGGAAAGACAGAAATCTGTTTCAGGGGTCTTCAGACTGTTTCCTCACAACTCTGAATTACAGCAGGGCCGCAGCAAGTCGAACAAGGAGCAGCACAAGCAACACATTATTCAAATTATTATTAGTATCAGCTTTTTATTATTATTATTATTATCATTATTATTATTATTATTANCCAAGTGGAAAGACAGAAATCTGTTTCAGGGGTCTTCAGACTGTTTCCTCACAACTCTGCAGGGCCGCAGCAAGTCGAACAAGGAGCAGCACAAGCAACACATTATTCAAATTATTATTAGTATCAGCTTTTTATTATTATTATTATTATCATTATTATTATTATTATTATTATTGATTTTGCATTAGAAACAATTTCATATTTTATTTTGGTGATTTCCAAATATTGTTCAAGTGCTTCTTTAGAGGGAATATTTACCTATTACGCATCCGGCTTTTCTGCATCTTTATTTTTTATGAATGTGATTTTTTTAAAGGGTTGGTAAAACTGGGGTGTGGGGTTGGGAGGGGGCAGATCAAAGGTAGAAAGGTTTAGCATAACAGATTAATAGCGATAAAGTGAGAGTGACGACGTCGGGGTATCTAATATGTATGAGCGTGAGGGGCGAAAAGGAAGAGCGTAATTAAAGGAAGCCGGCCTATAGATTAGGAAATGATAACCTCCAAGAGCCCGGTAATATATTGGTAACAACCCTCCTATTAAGTATTAATTGGAGATTTTAAGCCCCCGCTGCTGTAGCCTTCAGTCGGAGTAAATGGAGGGTTAAAAGACCATTAGGGAGGTTAGATGTGACTGTCGCTCCTGTAAAGATAATTGGGCGCAGTCGTCTCCGCCGCAGAGAGCCCTTGCGGATTTAAGGCACCGGCTCATCACGCACGGCGCAAAACACACACAGAGAGCGCGCGGTTATTTACTCCAGCAAGGAGCCAATGTGGTGCAGGTGCCAAGGTAAATATGACACCTAATTACACTTTCTTTTGAATGGGGGGGAGGGGTGCGGTTTACACAGTGAGGTTTATTTGCATATTCACAAAAAATAACAAGGTGCCATTTTTTTTGTTGTTTGTGTTTGTTTGTTTTGATATTTATTTATTCAGCCCTCAGCCCCATTTCTCCATCATCTGAAGCCCCCCCCCTCCTCTCAAGGAATATTGACGTGCAATCAAAATGGCGTCAGCAGCCCATACTGCATCTTTGCTGAGTAACATGAGGTGACCCATATTACACACATATATCTATATACTAATGTGTGTGTGTGTGTGTTTGTGTCCAGGTCTGGTTCCAGAACCGACGTTCCAAAGAGAGGCGCATGAAGCAGCTGAGCGCGCTGGGCGCCCGGAGGCACGCGTTTTTCCGCAGCCCGAGGCGGATGAGGACGCTGGTGGACCGGCTGGAGCCCGGGGAGCTCATCCCCAACGGGCCCTTCTCCTACTACGGAGGTATGCTCGAAATTTAACTCATTTTGGAGAAAAACTTTTTTTTTTCTTCTTAATTGTATTTTCCTTTTATGAAATATCTTTTTTTCTCACCAAAATTACATTTTTTTAAATGTATTATATTTTAAAATTCATATTTGCATCTTTCCTCATTTCCTTTTTTTTGCCTGTCATTTGTTGTATTTTTCTGCACTTATATGCTGTAAGGAAACAATGCTGCTATATTGTTCTATTTTACCTTATCTATATATCCCATCACCAACGTGTTAAATAAGAAATAAGGCAATTTAATTCAGGTTTTTGTTATTATCTTATAAAGGCACTGCCTCAGGCAAATAGACTCCATGTTAGGCCTGTGTTCTGTTGGCTTTGTGAGCTCTTTCCACAATTAAAAAACATGTTAATTTAGTATACAAATTTAAAATAACATCTATATAAGCATATACGGTGGCAGTGACCAACCACAAGGCTCTTGAGTTTTTTAAAACAAAGTCAAAAGCGATGTATTATTCAGTCTGGGTCACCTCGTCCGCAGCCTTGTGGAAATCAGTGGCACTGAGTGAAGTTTAAGTGAAATTAGTTCACATCTGACTGATTTGATACCACACTCCCTCCTTCAAGTGCTTTGAAATATCTGATAATTTTCAGAGAATTTCATTTGTGCTCAGGCCTTTGTCTTTTCTGCTGAAGCAAAAACTCTAATAATATTCTGCTGAACTTAAAAAAAAAAAAAAAATCGGTCTCAGTAGGTAGAATCGCTGATGAAATGGCCCCCACTTTAATTAATTTTGTGGCCACGTTGTTCTCCCCACCCAATTGCAGTTTTGATTTAAGTGTAACGTGCTCTGTGACTAATGTAGCACGGCGAGGGTCTTTCTCCCTCACTAATACAAATCAAGCTATGTATATTCAATGAACTCCTCAACATCTCTGGAATTATTTCTGCACAGCCATTGTTCTCAGAGTCAACGCTGATTTTTTTCTTCTTCTTCTTCTTCTTCTCTTGGATCTACAGATTATCAAAGTGAGTACTACGGCCCGGGAGGGAACTACGACTTCTTCCCTCAGGGGCCTCCGTCGTCGCAGGCCCAGACCCCAGTCGATCTCCCCTTCGTGCCCTCCTCAGGCCCCACGGGCACCCCCCTTGGAGGTATGGACCACCCCCTGCCGGGCCACCACCCCTCCAGCGAGGTGCAGCGCTTCTCCGATATCATGTCCCACCACCCTGGGGACTCTCCCAGCCCAGAGCCCGGAATCCCGGGGCCCCTGCACAGCATCTCCTCCGAGGTGTTCGGCCCCAGTCCGCCCTTTACCTCACTGTCGCTGAACGGCAGCGGATACAACAACCACCTGTCCCACCCGCCCTCGGAAATGAACGAGGGCACCGTGTGGTAGCTTTTTGACCGAGCAGACTTTACTGGTGACAGATTCGGTGACGGAGGAGGGTGGTGAGGTCTGGTGGTGTTGGGGGCTGGAATCCAGAACAGGGACATGGATATCAACAGGGTTAGGGCAACACCATTGAATCATTATGATTTTTTTTTTTTTTTTTTTTTTTTGGTTTTTATTTTTTTTTTTTTTTTTTTTCCCATTTTTTTTTTTTTTTTTTTTTTTTTTTTTTGGTGTTTTCATATTTATTTATTTATTTTCTCACATGATTTGTTGATCTCTGTGGGGAAAGCGTATCTGGCATAAAAATTATGCTCAAAAACATTGTCTTTAGTATTGTGTTTGGGTGTTTCAATCGCTTCTTTTGCCCACTCCCTGCATCCAAAACTGGACTTGAAAAAAAAAAAAAAGAAAGAAAAACAACAAAAAAAAAAACAACAAAAAACAAACAAAAAAAAAAAAAAAGACAAAAAATGAGCAAGACTGCTGAACTGCCCCTATTCGCCCCCTTTCCTTGGGCCCCCCGGGGCTCCCTGTCGCCCCTCCTGAGTCCTGTCAGCGGCCCGGCATAACGACCAAACCCCCTAACATTTAAAGCTGGGGTAGAAAACAACCCTTCTGAAATCTCCTATTGTATGTTCGGAACACGAAAACATCATTAGCTACTGTCAAAGACTTCAATAGCTTTACAGAGAGAATAAAGGGGCTGAGGATTGGTTGTGTGCTGACCTGGCACTGTAGGAAGGCTGAGCAGCATTCAGACTATGTTCGAGGCACTAGACATGGCCCTTGTATTTATTCAGAAGCTCCTCAGACCTCTTTGCCTCTCAAGGCTCTGCCATATTGACACTTAACCTTTTTGACACTATGTTTCCGAAGGCCAGAGGATATGACAATTTTTTCCTCCGTCTGGACTATTTGTTTCCTCCTTTCTTTTTTTTTTTTTTCCTTTTCTTAATTTCATAATTTCCACCAAATCTGAAGAAGGTCGCCTTCAAAAGGCAAACAGTAAAACCCTCTATGGATTGCAAACCCTTTATTTAAAATGGAAGTGAACTTGAAATGTTGAAATGAAGTCTACCTTCTAAAAATCTTCTACCGGGGTTCTAAATATGGGACTTAGAACAGTCAACTGTTTACGTAACCTATTTAATTCAGGAGTCCAGAAGTCTCGAAAACCTTGTTTTAGAACCTCTTGATCCATATAAAAATGTTCCAAGCAACCAACCAAACTTTTGTATTGATTTCATTTATATTGTATGGAGATAAAAACACATTTGCTGGGGTTGTGGTTCACTGTGCTAGTTTGTACAAGATGTTGTTTACAAAAAAAAGGTTGAAAAAAAAGAATAAAAAACATAAGTAAAGTAGACATTTGCCAAATTAAAAAAAAAAAAAAATAGCACAAATACTGTTAAAGTGCTTTGCACCATTATCTGCAGAATGTGTTGAGACAAAATGTAAGTGTTAAAAGGAGTAATTGACTTCTTAATTTTTTAGTCTGCTAATACATTCATAAAATTGTTAATATAACATACTTAGACAGGTTTTATTTTTGTGTCTTCAAAGGAGAAAAATCCAAGCTATTAAAAATTGATGGTCAAATATGCAGCTAGTAGCTGCTACATCTCTTTGAATATCAAGCCCTCATGATATGTCTTTTAATGTTCCAATAAACCTAAGCTTATGTGACCTCCAGTGCATATTAGACCATTCACTGTATAAATACAACATGTTGACAAAAATGTGTTTCTAATAAAACTAGAAAATATGCTTATGAATTTTTTTTAACAGATTTTCTTTGGCAGCAGCGTTATGACAGTATCCCCCTGACGTTACAGTGTATTATGCATCACGCGGTGTCGGTGCAGCCGTACATCACAGGGCGTCTCTGTGAGCCACTTATCAGGCCAGTGTCACTCGTTTCATAATGAACGCTTTTTGTCCCCATGTCTGCTTTTTCCATTCACTTGGAGTGTGAAATAATTGGCCTTTGCAGACGTAGTGACAGGTAAACATTTGTTAATTCTGATTAATGGGATTCAAAAAAAAAAAAAAAAAAAAAAACCTGAGTGAAATTGAAACAGCAGTTGGTGGAAAGTGATGAAAAGACACAAAGAAAGAAAAAGGAGAAGAAGCTTTTAGCAGAGTTGTAAAAACACATTATCGTCTGACTTTGATGCTAATCTGATTTTCTTCCCGCTGCAGCGTTTTGCACTAGATGCTGATGGCTTCAACATCTCACAGACAAACACAACAACAAAAACATTTTCTGTTGATTTAACTTTCCCCACAGCCATGGAGGCGTTTAGTGGACTGGCTCGCCGTGGCTGACACAAGGGGGAGCGACTTCACAACTTATGCTGATGCCACGTCTTTCCCCAACCACATCAGCCCGGGCCTCAGATTCCTCCATTCACTTGCTCGAGCTCGACAACTAATCATAAGCAGTTAGCTGTGCAACTGTGAAGGACAATGATGAAATTGCCGTGACCACGGCTATCCTGCTTGTTATGCTTTTATTAGCCCGCTCCTACATTATTATTCCCTGCAGCTTACTGTTCTCGCAGTGCGGGCCGGCGGCTGGGAGGGACTTCTCCTAACTTATTTCGGTGAACACAGCCGTAATAATAATCAAGGAGGCCAAACACTGAGGCGTGATCTTCTGTGAGAAGGATGAAAAAATTATTCATACTCGTAGGGAAATGAGTCAGGCAGTGGGATTGTGGCTTGAATCTGGAGAAACCTTTATCTCCCTAACCCCTCTGCGTGCAGTTAGGACTGTATGGCATCCCAGTTTTCTCCCCTGCCTCCAGACTGTAATCCACCATGAATTAATCATGGTCTTGAGTGTTAACCAAGCTTGGGGAGGTGGGGGTGGAGGGTCTGTGGAAGGATATAGGTCTCTGTTGAGCCCTTGGGCTTAGCCCCCCCTGTGGTAACACCATGCACCGGCAACTGACCGCCCCGGGGCCACAGCTCTTTAAATTCAAATCTCCTATTGATCGCTCATCAGCTGTTGGTGCAAACTGACCTTGTAGTCTAACACTGGAAAAATAAAACAAGCCTTAACTGCATTTAATGGGTTTTAAATGACGTTTTAAATCTCTGAGTCAGGATGTTTGAATAGTCCACACACCCACTGGGATCCAAAATCCAAAAGTGTACCGTATGTGCATGTGTGTTTGATGAGAGGAGGTGACGGGGAGATAAATGCTTAGAGGAAGGAGTGGGGAGGGGGAGGTGTACAAAATGGTTTACTTTAGGGTACAACAGGGGCCAAAATATTGAGCCAATAGGAAGATCAGGCCCAGCAGGCGAACACCGAGATACTTGCATTCAAACTGAGAAGGGATTTTTTTAGAGCCCCTCTCCATATGAGAAGCATTTGGCTGCTAGTTTTAAATGCAGAGTGGCTCAGCTGGAAGTGTACCCTCTCCTCAGAGCAAACGTAGCACAAGCACACAAACACATGGCACCGGTCCTCGTTTCTCCTCAAACAAACGACACATGTTGAGGGAAGCCAATCTCTTGGCCGGGAATGAGAAAACGCTATTAATCAATGGAGCGGGTTGGTTGATCGCTGAGCCACATTTCCCCGGCTCAATACTCAGCCAGAGGATGATACAAAGATATGAGGCGTCCTGATAAGATGACCGCTGCTGACGAGCTGCTTGTTTAGCCACCTCGCTTCTCTACACACTTCCCCATCTTTTTTTTTTTTGTTGTTGTTGAACCGAGAAGAAACATAAGTGAGCAAAGAGAGGCACCTAAAGAAAGTCAAATCAGTGTGTGTGATAAAAGTGATTTCGCTTTTCAGTCTTTCTGTCTCCAAACACCTGACGCAGCAAAATGAAAGAAATGAAGTAACATGTGACGCGTTACTGTGGCAGATTGTATGTACAGTTTGGACAGAACTGCTTTATCAGTATTTTATTGTGGCTGCAATTTTAGAAATACTCAGGTCATGAGTCAACAGAGAAGGTTTTTCCTCATGTTTAAATTTGTCGTATTTAATTATTCAGCTAACTCCTTCTTCACACAGCTGGGAATAAACTGGTGGAGCTTATAAAACTGATTTGACCCCAGAGTCGTGACCGGAGCATCATCCAGCTCTTAACCCTGATCTTGATCTGGTGCTTTTTTTTTTTTTTTCTTTCTTAAAGTTATGTCGTGTCAATCACAATCTCCCACCCATATTCTTCAGTGTTGGGTCAATAGTTCAGAGTGAAAAGCGTGTTAATGCTGTGGCTCTGCAGTATCATGGTATTACAGTTCCTCAGCTGCTGAGAGTCCAGCTCTAATTTCAGGGAAAGATGTGGACGTCTATTGCCGGAGACTTGGTTTAAAAATACAGAGAGAAACAGACAAAATGAAATGAGCACCGCATGTTGGAGGACTGAGTAATTAAGTGTTCAACCACAACCACAACACAAAGACAAACTGACAGGAGGCCTAACTACAGGACTTACAACAAGGTTTGAGTGATATCTACAATTTAATATCTCGATACAGTGCAGCTCAAAATCATAGTATTTGATATTATCATGTGGGGTGGGGGTTGGGGGGTTTATAATACAATTACATTATTGTAAATTCATGTTTCAGTTGTTTATGTTATTTTTAATTAACATAGTTATATTATTGTATTTTACGTTTCAGGTATGAGCGATACTGTCATTTTTTCTATATTATGAAAAAAATTGTGAGAAATATCACAATATTCGATAATATTGCTATTATCAAATATCTCAAAATACAATAATATAATTCAATATTATCGAATATCACAATATTTCCCCACATGCAATGTTTTTCATGTATATTCAATATTACTGAATATGAGCCCAACACTACTTACAACATATCACTTGCGCAGTAGTTGATTGTGTTGCTCTTGATTTGTTTTTGTCTTCACTTTTCTATGTTTGGCCTCATTCTTCCATTTAAATATAAAACAACTTCATATTTCTACCACTGTTTCAGTCCAGCCTCTTCATAACTCCTTGTTTTTATGCTAGTTTAAATGTACATATCAAAGTAATGTTGCATAGATCTCAGCGCTGTCTGACAATCAGCTAAAAATGACAACATTATTGCTGTATGCTAATCCATAAACCCTTCTGTTTACATGATGGGCTGCTAATGAAAGCCCCGTACTCATGCAGAGAAAAAGACAAGCTAATAAGAAGAACTTTATCCAACAAAAATACAAGTTAGCGTTATGCTAACAAACTGTAGCTACCCTCAGAGTTTAAACAAGCACGCTGGTGTAGATATTAAATTTGGCTAGCAGCTGACATAATGAAAAACAAGTCAGGGTCATAACTGAGGTCGTCTTCATCACAAATTTTCCAGGTAGATAACTTGGACTCATTCAGTTTTTAACTTGAAGTAATGAATAAATCATGGTATATACTGGGTTTGTTTCTGCCTTTAGTAGTTTGCCCCTGAGAAAATGTGCATAAATGTACCTCTAATTTGCTATTCATAATCAGTATAAAACTGAATGTTTTACTTATAATTGGTATGTAACCCACCGAAGTACAATTTACATAAAGAAATTGCCCACGTAACAAACAATGCATTCACCCAGGGAGGAAAGTATACTCGTTTAGCAAAGTGGAAAGTACTAATTTCCCCCTGGAGGATGTCCTGATGGTATGTGAGGTCTGTAGGTTGGCCTGATTAGCACAGAGCATGGAGTGTGTCTACACCATCTGACCCACTGAGTGATATTCATTTGTCATTCACATATTGGAGACCAACTGCTGTGTTTTTTGCTCAGGGCAAGGGTTTTCTCAATGAGTTGTTTGTGTATGATTGCACTGGCAATTTCCCATCGTGATATTACATGGAAAACACACTTCAGCGCAAAATCTGTTTATAATTTACACAAGCTGGTTGTTGAGTTGGTGTATTTTCTTTCATAAAATAGGGTGTTTCATTTCTGATTGGAAATGCATTTGGTCTGAAATAGCTCTTTAATGAGCACGTCCGTTATTGTGTACAGTAGTCACACTGTTTGAAACAGTGGGGAATGTTGAGTTTGTCTTTGTGTTTCTTCTGCAAAACAATTTGTCATCTGATTTCAGAGAAAAGTGTGATATCAACATCAAATGCTCAAACTGGAAACTGGCATTAGCAACTACCTACAACTAACCACATTTCCCTGCCTGTCCAGCACCAGTCCTCAGCAAGTCCCTGCCTCACCCCAGTCAACTGACCCTACCCTGTCCATACATCAGCTTTCCCCCATTTCCCCAGTATGTACATATCAACACTGGCTTACTGGCACTAGTCCCTTGCCTGATCATGAGTAAAGTGCACCAGCCTCTGTTGTTGCAGGTTGATGGTTCCTGCTTGTTTTTGCTTGTCGTAAATGACTGCCTGCCTGTTGCTGACTCCTTTGAACCCTACCTGCTCTGTTCTAGAGCCGAAACATCCTTCACCAGAAACTCAACACTTACAATATTGTTCTTTTTTCCGAGTACCAAACACAAAATCACCATTATTTTGAGTTTCACTACAGCTAAGCAAGGTGTTGCTAGCATGGTGACATGATGCATTACATTCAAAATGAGCAAATCATGAAGGTGCATAACTGCCTTGCTGGTTATCAGTAGAAGACAAAAACCCTCTTGATGACACCAACCATAATGTGACAAACCATGACCACATAGGTAACTGATTTCATCCCATCTGCCAGTGGGTGGGAAGCCAGTGAGGGATCATGTGGCTGTACTGGTTAGTACGGGTGCTTAAGCAGAGGGGAATGGGATTTAAGGGCGAGGGTGTGAACCTCCGAGCACTACGCCCACTGGGCTCAGCCTGTCGCTGGCACGTGAGGAGAAGCAGCTGGTGCAACAGCTCATGTATTGGGGGAGACACAGTTGTCCACACCCTCTGTAAACCTACAGTGGAGTCAGCGGGGACGGGGAGTGCTGTTCACGGGGAGCTGGACATTCCCATTGAGGGAGAAAAAGGACAGAAACAGGCAACATGAGAGGAATGTTGTACATGTATAATATTGCATTGGGCCCCACTGTGTCATTCTTGACAGATAACAGTAGTGTTAATATTGCTGATTGTATTTCATATTTATCCTTATTCCAGGGCATTGCTTGGCCCGCATTGCTTGGTCTTCTCTTTGGAGGTATTAATTGTACTAATCAATGCAGATGCAGTATTAAAATAGTGATTACTGCTGTTCCAGGAACCGGTCTCCAAACTGGGCCGAGGAATGAACAGCATAACCCATAACAATGGCTACCTTTTATGTTATTTCATTTTGTTTCCTGCAGTGGAAAAGGGCTGTTAGGGAACTGAGAAACTCATCAATATTTACACACATTGATTTAAAAAAATTCTACTTTGGTAAAAAAAAAATAAAAGAAACTTCTAATGGAAGTCACAGGCTTGGATATTATGGAATAAAAACAATTTTAGAAATCAAAACTTCATGAAGCTCTGTGTTTGGAAATCTACAGTAAGAAGCAACATTTCTTACTTTAAGACACAACAAATATATATGAGAACAAGGAAACCCCAAAGCCAAGACACCAAAGCTCTAACACTCTCATTTTTATAATTGTTCACTGCTTATTGCGCCTCCTGGGCAAATTGATTTTTGTTATTTTCTGCCAGCTTAGCATTTTCTGCTGCGGCATTATCTGAGTGTGTTTGAGCAAGTGGCTAAATGCACCACCGAAGAAAGCCCTTATCACCCAAATACACTGTAACTTCAGCTCCAGGTGTTCGCTGCCATGTTACTGTACCCAACACACATGGCCATGTTGCTAATTAAAGCAATCCCATGCTTATCCTGAGAGGGAAATACCTGGATTAGAAGGAGATTTGCAACTCAAACCTGAGACATGCCTAATCAATTTAAAGCCATTAGACAATTAATTCACTTTGGTGGAGGGTGGATATTGCACATTCACTAATCTGGCCCCTAAGTTGTCACTGTGTGTACTGATGAGTATTGAGTGCTCTGTGTACATATACAGTGATGAGAACGGGCGAGCAACCCATGCAGAGGAAAGGAATAAACAAATCATGTTTCCTGCTTAAGCATCAGGTCATCAGGCATCAGTGGATTACATCACAGCCATGAAAGTAACACCCTGATTAACTGTGAGAAGCACAAGAGGCCAAATATCAATAAGTTATACTGCATTCCACCCATTCATTCATATATATTAGACTTTTTATAAAGAAGAATTTAATGGAATATTGAGTCAGTTTGTCCAAACTTGTAAACATGGATGGAAGAGTTTTTCATGATGTTGGTTACTATCACTGTTACATGTGGATGTCCTCTTGTCGATGACCTTTGACCTCTTTCCAATGGACGTTTCGGTCTGGTGCTTTTAGTCTGGTATTCGACAGATGATGTTGGCTGTTTCCTGTGTTCATTCAGTTTGTGATCCAGCAGAGATGTGTTTAGGGGTTACGCTATACATGGCTGGCTATTTATTTTGCAATCTAACAGGGATCATGCAGATAAATATTGATACAAACTACAACTAATGTAATGTTTGTAAGGCATCTAGCTAATTTTTAGATAATTTCTTCCTTTGAATCTGGGTAAAAATAATAATTTTCCAATCAAAAACAAAACAATCCCAAATTAATTTTTATTTCCTGTTTTTGTTGATCACAACTAATGAAACTCAATATTACCGGATCCTTGTGTGTTCAGAGTACAGTGGCTGAGTAATAACAATAAGTCTGAACAAAGCAAGGTCAGTCCAAGGTCAAGTACATGTGACTGCAGAGTCTCATACAGTTTTACCATCTAAGTCACTTCTGTGTTTTTCTGGAAATCTTAACATTTTATCGTTAGGTGATCTCTAGTGGCCGTAGTAATTATGACGGGAGCAGAAGACGAGGAATCTAGGTGACGTAGGATAGAGCAACAAAATCAGCATTGGTTGGGGGTGGATGGATGGTTTGTCAAAACGCAGGACTTTCACGGAGGAGGCCATTGTTCGTTTCCTGCCTGAAACCAATGGTCAGCGGTTTCTTTTACCCGTGACCTTCCTACACTCATAACTGTGCATTTATTACTGTAACCATGACGATAAGAGGTCCTCAACCTGAAGGAAATACTTGTTTTCCTATACCTTACCAAGTAGCATTTGTGCCTAAATTTCAACCAAACCCTGGCCCTTCCACAACCTGAACCATGCGTTTATTATTCGTATCCAAGTGTAGGGACAAATAACCTGCACGGCCGTTAAGGTTAGGGGTTGGACGACTTGGTGATTACATACCATATTTGATGGTTGGCCAGAATTCATTCTATTGTTTAGGATCTAAAAATATCCAGAGATCAAGGTTGATACTATTTATTCCTGATACAGCTTAACATAATGTGTACAATGGTGGGCATTTTTCATTTAAAAATATACAAAACTGTATGGTGTTTATATTTGGTACATAATAGATTTATCTTTTTATGATGTACAGTAAGCTGCTATATTCTTCATTTCCATTCAATACAATGTCTCGGGACATTTGTCCTTATACATACTGTCTATATTTTTCATACAGTAGCTGCAGAGGGATTAAAACTGACTAATAGTTGAGCCACACATTTTAAGCTCAGAAAAACTGGCCTGAATATTTTTTTATTGAAAAAAAAAAAACATTCATTCCAATTAAAGCAGGCCTGCGCAAGTGCAGCCAAGCAGCTCTGTTATTCAATTCCATTAGAATGAACGATGCAGCGGCATGCAGCCATGCAGTTAACAGGAATTAAAACCATAGGCAAGATGACGGATTATACTAGAATAGAGGTGTGTGTCTCTGAGTGTGTATGTATGCATCGATGCACACATGTAATTTTTTTTTTTTTTTTTTTTCGGATTTCTATTTTGCCAAAATTGTACCTATTGAATATTTTTACAACACATGTACTTGAATATTAAATCAAATAGGTTGAACACTGAAACGTGCTGTTAGGTCTATGCTGTGGCATGGCTTCAGTGTACTTGTCAGTATTTGCCAGCTGTAGTTATTGCATGATGTATGGCTCTGTTCTTGATGCATGCATGACAGTTGGCAGTCATTAATCATGGTTAGAAGATAGGATATGGTATAGGGTCCCTTTCCGCGCTCGTGCTAAGTCGCATATAAGTTAGGCTGGTGTTCTCCAAGTCCGCGCTGCTGCAGGGGACGGTGACATGCACAAAACAAATTTCGTATCATTCAGCTGTATGAGAATGCTGCTTTGAAAAAATAAATAAATAAATAAAACTCTGGCTTGTAAACACACACGAGCTGGCAAACACTGAGCTCCTGTCCCTGCACTTTATTGAACAACTACCTTGTGTATCTTTGTGTTGATTTTTCTGCAGAAGAACTTTTTATATTTTTAAACTTTTCCCTTTCTCAACTTTCCTTTGTTCTGCTGCTCTGCATCATGTTTCTTGTAGACGCGTGGGTGTGACAGTCAGGACCGGCCTCGCCGAGTGTGTCTGTGCTGGTAAAACAGCATCGTCGTGACACACCCACCTTCACAGAGTAGACTAACCATGCATTTAATTAGAAACAAAAGCTGGAAATAATTAATTAGACGGCAATTCCCTTTTTTTTTTTTACCCTTGCCAAAGTTTATAATGGAGAAGATAGGCTGCTGGAATTTCACAGAAAATAATTCATTAAAATTAAAAGTGAGGGGAAGCCACAAAGACAAATGGTCACTGTTCCACTTCAGTGTCCCTCGGTCGTGCTTGGAAATGTTTTGGTGTTCTGTTGGTGCATGTGTTGATATGGTCGGTGGTTCAGTTCCCTTTGAGATCAGGCCTGCAACACACCAAAGCAGCTCTGCTGTAGTTAGAGTATGTTATTCTGGCAGACACATGACAGCCTCACCACCACTATGAATTAGTATTTTAACACAGCTGTATAATTAACCATTAGAGTCAATACCACAACTGTGTAGATGAAGCACGAGGTCACCAACATGAATAATCTAATGCAAACTCCTCACTTGAGTTCAGATTGTATTTGATTGAAGGACAGTCAGCTGTGTTGCAGGACCGTGTTTGGTCATTGTTTATTTCAATTACATCTATTACACATGGAGCGCAGCACTTAGTGTGATGACAGTCTGAGTCAGAGGCGGCTGCTGCATCTCCTCCTCATTCTCTGGTCAATCAGGTGGACCAGGGTGTGTGAATTTAGACGGCTCGTCCACCATTAATACTAAAGTGCTAAGCACATGTTCCCATGTTTTAAAAATGATTTGGAGTTTTTTAATGAATTGAATGTCTCAGGTTATGGTTCTGAAAAACTGAAAGTAGAAAATAATGCGTACAAAAAGGACATTTACTCGCCTCAGTTCCTACTCTCCCTCTATTTCTCACGGCACTATCCATGGTACTGAAAGGGGGATTTAATTCTGTTAAATTGAAGTAGCAGTTAACCCTTTGTGATGTATGATCACATTCCCAAAGTATCTGCATGAGGAAAGGACAAATCACATGGTCGGACTGGGAGAGAAAATCTGCCCTGGATTTATCTGCTAGTACCAGCCCAATGGGGCAGGGATTAAAAGCACCCCCCCTTTGATTTCGATTGATCGCACCCTGGCAATAAGTGCCTTTCAAACCTGTTACAAATGGCCATTGAGTTACATGTGTTTTCTGATAATGCCACCTCTGTGGTTTGATTCATTTTATGTACAAAAATTACTTGGTTAAAGTTAAAAATTGTGGTCATGGTTGAAAGAAACCAACGCTGACTCTTGGTAGGAGATTGGAAACAAACCACAGTCCAAAGTCAGTCATACGATTTGTTGACCCATCTGTTCATGAACAAGTTTTAAAGTGCTATAAGACTCCCATGCTACTTACACCTTTGTCATTATTCTCTTGGCCACAGAGGAGCTTCTCAGGTAAACACAAGTTCTTTGAAGGTTTCAGTTTGCTTCAAACAATGTAGTTGCTCTGAATCATGTTCAAAGGTGAAAATGTTTATATTTGTTGTAAATCGCTACGCGAGGTGTTTCACTGTGATAAATCATTGAAATCAGGATAATGGCGGACACTTTTCGACAGTCTCCTCTAAAATGTGCTCTTTGTGTCGCACTGTAAAGTGTGAGTGATTGTCAGATTGTTTGGTTCTGAAAACAGGATGGGATACATACTTTTTTAAATTAAAGTTTAGTCTAGCATGGTCTAGAAGAATGTAAAACCATGTGTTGGTTTTAAGTAGTATGGGGCATTAATCTATGTAATTATATATCTTGTTAAAAATACAGAGGATTGTTTTATAGCTTGACTTTTTATTGTTGTCATTATGAGAACAACCATTAGTACAACAGGACCTATTCTTGCACCTCCACCAATGGACATTTGTTTTCTGAACATATTGAATGCTTTTGTTGATCTGAACTTGCCTCTTTATCAAAACGCACTGTAAACCACAAACTGAGATTAATGGCTGATCTGACTCGAGCTCATTTTAGTAACAAGATAAGAACAAAACAAAACAGATGCAAGAGAAAGGACACATTTACACTCCAATTAGTGCTTTTAAAGGCCCGTGCTGTATCAAATGCAGAAAACAGAGCTTGTAGCCTCCTCCATAATGAGTCATTGAACCATGGCTTCCAATGGACCTCCTTCGTCACTGTCAGGTCCACTGAGTGCCTCAGTCACATTCAAATTGGCCCCAGGTTCACAGACATTGATAAAGGGTCTGCGTGTGGTGGGAAGCATGCAGGCTAATTCCTCAAGGCTGGGCCAAGGCAGTCCAGTCGCTGTCCATCACTTCCCTGTTATTTGCATTGGCCCCAATCAGCCCAGAGTGTTGATCAATGCGGAGTCAAAGTGAGCTTTCTTCCAGCATTAGGAGCTGCTCTCCATCACAGTTAGGTGCAGCCCAGCAATGTTTTACCGCTGAACAGATGTTGATAGGACTGCCTGCACCAATGTGGTACAGCTGTGTAAAGGTGGCACCAACATGGAAGTTGACACAGCTTTAGCCGCATCTGTATAAAAATCAGTTTCCAAAACTGGAGTTTACATCCCACGTGGGTTAGACTGTGATCAGACAGACATTAGTACTATGGCGTCCTGACACACAGAGAGAAAGAAGAGTTGTCTGTGACACAATGCAAAGTCATCCGTCACTGCACTGAAATGGCGAGCTCACATTCCTGGTAGATCAGTGGAAAAACATGAGCGGCATATTTTACCTTTCACCTTCAGATCATTGTCACAAAGAACGTTTCCACCACAACAACTTTCTAGAGTTGTAAAGTCCGTCCTCATTGTATTACAAACTGCTCAGTAGTGTTTTGGTGTCTTACAAGCCTCGAAACGGCCTCTCAGATCATATTTCATCCTCTCATCTTTACTTGTAGTACCTCAGGAGCATTGAGCCCTGTGAGAGGGAACCGTTAGTAACCGCGCATGGGGTGAAAGTAATACCCACGGCCGGCCAGTGGATTCAAACTCATGACCTTCTTACTGTGAAGCAACAGTTCTGACTACTGACATGACATTCTCCTTTAGGTTCTATTTACCCTTTTTACTTTGGCAGTGACAGTCAATCAGACACTCATCAGTACGAACCCTAACGATCTTGATGAACCCTGACTTTTGCTCTAGTCCCACCAACGGGCACATTTTCTACTCATGCTCAAAGAATGACCCTGAAATTTAAGTGCTAATGTCAGGCTACACTCTCCTGTGACACTGTATGTCATGATCGCATTAACAAATCAGTGAGTGTGAAGACTTTTGAACACTTTCTAGCTTCTAACATCAGTGCGTCTTAGGACCTGTTTGTTTAGTATTAATAGGTTTAATGATCATTTAAGCCTCTAGGGGGCACTAGCAGCAGTTTACTTGGAAAGCCTTATGTAGCTTGTGCTGTTTGCCCCCATGTACGTTGTGTTGCATTAACCAAAGTGGCAAGTGCAAAGTTGACATGACCTGTAGTCGAAATAGCCACAATTACAAGGCAGAAAAATGTCAACGTTTAGTTTGGTAAGGAACCTGAAATAACAGTATTGATCTGTGTATGAATTATCATATAGACAAGTATTTTATTAAAGACCAACAAATACATACAAATTGCTGGGATTTAATAAAAAATGGAGTATAATAAACTCTGTTTAGGATAAATAACATGTAATAAGATTTATTTCACAGGATTATTATTTGTTGTATTTTGTGTCTGAATTTATTCATATTATTATTTTTTAAACTATCTTGTACCTTTAATGTTTTTAATAGTGAACACTTATATTAATTAATTAATCTGACAACACAAATAGGACTTACAATGACATTGTGAAGATTTTATATCTCACTTTATTTATTTCTTATTTCTTTTGTTTGAGGTTTTCAACCATTCTGCTCCATCCTCTCTCTCTCTCTCTCTCTCTCTCTCTCTCTCTCTCTCTCTCTCTCTCTCTCTCTCTCCCTGTATCTCTCCCTCATCACTCCACTTACCACGTTGTCCTGTTTCCTAAAGTAGCCAGTTCTGCTTGATGATTTACAGTAAAATTGCTTACAAAGTGGAGTGGAAAATGTTTTGCAGACCTGGCAGCTTTCAAGTCCTGCGCCCATTTGTCACTCGGCATTTCCTTTTGTGTAACAGCACGAGAATTAATTAGGCTGCATGGCGGCAAAAGTTTACGGCTATAATTTATGGGGAGATGAGATTCCTTGGACACCATCTCGGACCCGTGTCAATTTATTATTTTTATTATATTGTAGTGTGTGTGTGTGTGTGTTTGTGTGTGTGTGTGTGTACACAGTCTGTGAATGAGGTTCCCCTGTCTTGATAGCGGTAAAGCAAAGATTCATTTGCACTACTTGGGGTTTGTGGCAGGGCAAACGTATTCACCATGAAGTGCAGACAGGCTAACAGGGAGGCATAAACAAAAATAGACTCCATAGTAATATATTCAAAAGCACATTATGCATAAATATACGTACACATAAGCATGCAGACTGCCTGCAAAATTCTTTTTAGCAACCACACACACACACACACACACAGACACACACACACACAGGAGCTAGACAGGCTGCACTTCTGTTTGTATGTATGTGGGTGGGACATAATACTTTTATTTTTAATATAACTTTTATATTTAGTTGTTAGATTTCTTTTAAATCTAGAAAACTGCCCAACATTCTTAGTAGGAAAGATGTCGTCCCCACATTTTACCCACAATCCTGTGATTTTAATCTTCCCTAGCATAACATAACTCAGCACAACTGAGTTGAAGTGAAATCTTGGACTGAATGAATCCTATAATCACCCTGGTGACCTTTTATCTAGCTCTACCATCAAAGTCAAAGTCAAGTTATTTTGTCTAATATTTTTCTTTGCAGTCAAATACCTGCAAATGTAACGACATGTAAATATTCGCATACTAGCAGCAGGAAGTTACTATATACTAATATTTATGGTGCACTATCTTTGCAGAGAGTATACAAGAAATTAACCTGCAGGAAATTATACCAGCTGGATGTTAATGAAACTGCGTTTACAATGAAACTAACTGCAAAATGTTTTACCAAAAAAATATAGCTATGTTGTCAACACAATTGTTTCCAGCTGTGATTAGCTCCTCCATTTATTTTGTGTATTGCACTGATAGATTCAAAAAATCTTAATTTGTTCGTGCATCATTGTCATCATGAAAATGTTATCATGAATATGTTAAAATTTATCCTAAATTACCACGAACTCTAGGGGCATTGTCAATATTTTCAAGTAGCACTCTGGACTTATTCATGTGACGCAGCTGTCAACCCGGACAGACACACACATTCACCAAAGGCAGGCTGCGTCTGACCTGCATCCAAATCCTGGTCAAGAGGAGGGTCATCACGTCCTGACACATGCTGACCCTTCCACACAGACTGCTGACGGATTTAAGCAGCATCACAGAGTCCGTCTAAACAGGGGGGCTGGTCGTTTTTAATCCGTCTCTTGTGAGTCCCTCAACTTTACGGAAGTGACTGGATTACCCCTGAAACTGCTGTTTTGGGCTTCTTGTATAACTATTACTGTGTGTTTATGTATCAGAAAGCAGCACCAACCTGGATTTTATGAAGCATTTCAAACATGGAGGAGATTTTTACTCCAATCAGTCGTCATGATGGTGAAAACTACCAATAAATGTGGAAATATAAGCTAATATAAGATATTCCTTTATTAGTCCCACACTGGGGAATTTTCCTGCGTCACAGCAGCAACGTGGACAGTACAAAGAAAGAAAAACAGATTGTCAAATGACAAGAACCAAATACTTAAAGAAGATAAATAACTGAATAGAATAAAATAAAATATGTACAATTAAATACTAAATATACAAGATACAAAATATAAAAAGTAGCAGCAGATGACACATTGCACATATTGCACATGGGGGATTGTCAGTCTTTGGTGTGTAATTATATTTATATATAAATTAGGATCAACAAGCTTTTAAAGCTTGTAAAGTGATGTTCATATGTAATTCTGAAGTTTAAAGTTGTAAATCAACCTTTGTAAACCTGTAAAACAAATCTACATGAGGACATCATAAAAATCCAATTAAAAAAAAAATGAGAAAGGATGTGCTTTAGTGAACATCTGCGTGCAGACACAAAGCAGAAAAACTAAAACTTAGCGCTCAAAGTTCCCACACTGTCTGATGCTCAAGTTAAAAGCACCAATTTTCGCCCTGTTTTTACACCTGAATCTGATTGGACAATGACAGCAGAGGCAAACTGTCCAGTCACAGCACAGACGGTTCAGTTGCCTTCATCTCTGCTGCTGGTCCTGGAAGGTGTGGTAGGTTTTTAAGATGGATGGCAGCTCTAAAAGGTCAAATACAAACCCTTTCTACACAAACTTGAATTTCTCATGCAGATGTGTTTTACAGGTTTACAAAGGTTGATTTAAAACTACAAACTGGAATTAAAATCTTCCTGACCCTAATATGAGCCCATAGAAATTAGTCCTAGCTTGAAAATAAAGCAAATGATCCTTTAACCTTGAGGGAAATGTCCTCCCAGTGTCTCCCCGCTGCATTTGCAAGAATGTCCATGTGGGTTCTCCCTTGTGGAGGTAAGTCCCATGCAACAACAAAACACACACACGCACACACACGCACACACACGCACACACACGCACACACACGGCTGCTCTTGGAGCTGTAGTCGGAGGTGTTTGGGATCAATTGTGGATAATTGGGTCTCCACGCAACATAATCTCACATTAGTACAGCCAGCTGTGCAGCAAACATGCACACTCCATGTTTACTGAAGGTAGGGGTGGTGGTGGTGGTGTTTGGGCGTTGCATGTGCATGTGTGTGCCTGTCCAATACTCTGAATATAATCAAAAAATAAAAACCAACAAATACTTATTCCCCATGTTTTCTGCACTCTGAGTGAGTGAGAAGCTGACCTACACCGCAACCTGACGTATCTCTGCTGATGATAAACACTGGGGTTATGCACATATGACATCACAAACCCTATCTCTGTCATTTCCCATCTTCCACTTCAATACACACACACACACACACACACACACACATACACACACACCATACAAGCAGCTGTAACTTAAAAAAAAAAAGAAAGAAAAAAAAAAGGCGCTCACACCAATTTTGTAATCAATGCCCACAGAAAATGGGATTCCTCCGGCCGCCGGCAATTAATACATTTGTGTCCTTTTTTAACACTAGTGAGTTGAGCTTGAAATTACCAATGACTGGCTCCTGCTCATTTGCATATTTATTGCAGTGGAGGACGAGGTGGTTGTGGTGGCGATGGTGGTGGTGGTGAGGAGGGGGGGGGTGGGGGGGGTGAAAATTGGGGCGAATGATTGATGTGGAGTTCGCCTCCTGCATTACAAACAGCCCATTATTGGGCAGACAGAGGAAGAGAGAGAGAAAGACAGAGAGAGAGGAGGAGAGAAGGGACTGAAAAAGAGAGGGAGGATGAAGAGCAGTCTAGCATACAGCTGATTAAAGTTGAAGACAGTGGGATCAGTCTGCGCCGGAGGTTTTTGTCCTCCACCCCTCCTTCCCCCTGCCTGTTTCCCTTCTCCCTCTGTTTTTTTTTTTTCTTTCTTCCATCCCTCTGTCCTCTCACTCCATATTTTGCAGGGAAGATGGCTGGGGCGGGAGCATTAAAGGCCTGTTATAATGGATGTTGACAAGGAGTGGACCAACAAAAGCCCAAGCCTGAGGATTTGCTTGAAAAGATTCAATCAGACATGTTTTCACTGCGATTAATTGGCGGACTCAGAGGGGGAGGGATGGGAGGGATGTGGGATGAAGGGATTGGTGACGGAGGTGTGAATGAGTGTGATTGTTCAGAGCGCAACCCCCACCCTACCATCAACCCCCCCCCCCCTTTTCCCCTCTTCCTCACACACCCCTGTGCTTCCCTCTGTCATTTTGAGCGATAGTTTGGAAATGTCCTTTGAATGATGCTAAAGAGCAAACTCCTCCGCCCTCCCACTTCCCTCCCCCTCCTCCCCGTGAATTATGAGTATTATTTCAGGGAGGTGGGATGTGGTGAGCCAGAGAACAGGACTACACTGCTTTGATTGGATCTGACCTGCCTCTACTTGTGTCAGACACACACACACACACACAAGCTAGATAGACTGCTAGTATGTGTGTGTGTGTGTGTGTGTGTGTGTGTGGAGTGTATGATTAGCTTAGACAACCATGTCCTGATCATGACACAGCTCAAGAGGTAAAAGTGCTGTTGTTGACCTAACTCTGAACCTCATACCTCCGAGCACCTCTCACACACACACACACACACCTTTAGACATTATTGGCGTTGATGCCTGTTTTGGTTTTTAATATGACTTGACATGATTTGTGAAAGAAAAGAAACCAAAATTAGATTGAAAGCAAAAGTCACCTATTTTTTTAAAAATCAAATTTAAACCTGGTCTCAGCAGCATTTAAAACGGCTCAGTTTCACACTGAAATCAAGTCATTCCAATGGAACTGACACGATTTGTGGATTCGCTCCCACAGGCAAAGTAAATCTCCACAAATTTTTTGGTGGAGTGCCCCGGTACACTTGGGTTTAAGGCACCAACCATGAACCGCAGTATCCCCGGTTCACATCCAGCCAGGTATGTGTTTTTTTTTGTTGTTTTTTCTCCATATTATTCCCCTTTTCTCTTTGTTCATTTTCCTGACATCTCTCTGCTGTCATTGGTCAAAAAAGGTATTCCAAAGCATAATTATTAAAAAACAAAATTTAACTATTTGGTGCCACTGAGCAATAGCAATCTGTCTTACGAGTGCTGACCTCTACTCACACTTTGGTGCTCCAATCAGAAACAAAACCTCAACTATTTTTCAGTTGCCATATTTTAATTTAGTACGAGGAGCAACCACTTTGTGTTTTAGTCCTATTGGACCCAAACAGAGTTTCACGAGTGGCATGTTGGTTGTAAACTTGGTTGTAAATAAGCCTAAACAAAACTTATGTTATTTAACTAGATGTGAAAAAATAATAAAGTAAAACCAATAAAAACCCTGAAAATTTACATTTAATGATATCTTGCATCTCTTTGTGCAGATAGCACAACATAATCTATAGTAAATATGCACTTTAGAAAGTCCTGCTGCATTATTAGCATTTTTTCCTTTGTACAAACAATTAACCGATATTATATATTTGATACTGAAGGAACATTCTCAGTTTATTATAAGCAAAGATCCATTGGTTAACTGCTCAGTTGGTGAAGTGAAATATCTTGACAGCTGTTGATGGATTGGCACAACGTTTGGTACAGAACATCCTTGATGAATTGTTTTAACTTTGAGGATCCTCTGACTTTTCATCCAGCACTACGATCAGTTTAATAGTTGTTCTCTTCGTCCAATTCTCTTGATGACCATGGTAAACATAATTTCTGCTAACCATCATGTTGATACATACATCACATCAGTATTTAGCTCTACTCTGTGAGTAAACCCTCACAGAGACACTAGTATTACTGTAGGTTCTTAATCTTTTTTAAATTGATTATTATACGGACATTTATTGACTTCTAAATGGATTTATGTACATTTATTAACAAGACACCTGAGACAGGCGGCACAACCTTTGTGTTGATTAGGTTTTAAATTTTCTCAAGATAATACATAATATAATAAATGATATGGATGTGTCAAAGTTAAATAGTATAAGAAGCAGCTGTAAGGTGACCCGATAATAACAAGAGTTTCCACCGGGTTTCACTTTCTCTATATGCACCTGTAGTACCTTTGACTCACAGAGTATATTATGCAAATCCAGACGTGACATAAATTCTGCAATGACATTAGCACTGTGATCTTAAGCTTGGGGGAGGTAGGGATCCCAGGCAGCATCTGTGTCTGCTCGTTCCTCCTCCCAGCATGTATCTCCGCCTCTCCAAACTTCAGATCCTCCTCAGAAGTGTTGCAGCAGTCGGCTTTGGTTTTGCGGGGGGAGGAGGAGGAATAAGAAGTGGGGCAGAGAGAGTGCGCATACAGCAAATTGGCAGCTCCATCAAATTATACTGGCATTAAGGGGGTTTCGCAGGGCGTAATCCACACGCCAAAGCCAGCCCGCCCCTCCCTCCCTACAACATTTAACTTTTGTCGACGTAAACGCCACATTTCATGCTCTGCCATTAATCTGTCAGATTACAGGTTGCAAGCAGTTTGAGCAGGGTTTGGGTGGGGGCATAGGAAATGGGATGAGGGGTTGATTTGCAATGAATTCACTCGATCTTGGTTTAATGTGGGGTGGCGGGTGGCAGAGGTAGCTGGATGAGGAAGGTACCATAAGACTCTCTGGTTAGAGTCACATGTGATCTCTGTTGTGATCTTTCCCATGAACCCAGAACTTATCAGACTGTCACGCTAAACCATCTCTGTGAGCAACGAGCATGAACGAGGTGTGAAATGTGTCCCTGTCTCCGTCTGCCTCCATGTTACGGGCTCTTCTCTCTCATAAAGGGGAGGTGAAGTGATGTTCCCGGGGTGTGCTTTCAGCGGATAACCCTCCTGGGGACACGAACGGAGAACGAGCATATTGTCACATCGAGGGAGACTCTGCCCTCTCTCTCCTGGGTATGGAGGACCTCACAGTGGGGGTTAAGGAGGATCCAGGCATGGTTTCCTATAGATGGGAGCGCTCTGGGAATAAGTCGACACATGCAGGGTTTGAAGATGCCACTGCACTGGGGAGTGTGGCCCTCATCCTGGGGGGTGGGACTAGAGTAGACCAGCTGGTTTTAACTAAAAGGATTAGTCACTCAGTATCTAATATATTAAACTGGACATTGATTGTGAGAGAAAAACTCATAATGTGACTTCATGATGGTTTCACTGGTTTCTGTTTATGTGGATATCGCTTCAGAGAATATTCTAGTCTACAAGATTTTTTTTTTATTTGGCACATGTGGTCACATTTTAATATATAGACTGTTGCGAGGAATATATTCTAATAAAACTATACTGATATAAGACAAAAGAAGCAATACACCTTTTAAATACTTTCCAAAAAAGTTGAATTACGAACTTACCACTGAGATTTGTGGGAGTGTGAAGAATAATTCAGTAAACACCTGATTTTAAAGACATGTTTTCATGAAGTGATCATGAGGTTTTTATCCTTTAATCTGGTTGAAATCTGAGATAAAACAACATCAGTTATTTGTTCTAATGCTCAAACGTTTCCCTGAGAAAGTAAGGTACAGTAAACTACAACTGTTTGCATCTTATCTCCTACAATCAGCGTTGGTCTCTGTTAATGATTACAACTGTTCACTAACGATAACCAAGTAATTTTAGTTGCCTAAACTTAACCAAACCTTAATTATAGAGGTGGCATACCAGATAACGCTCATATGATAAAATATGTATTTGATATTCCCACATGATGAGTTGTTGGAACTACGCCTTATTGGTCTAGGTGGAGTCTAGCAGCTCTGTGAGTCTGTACAGTGCATTGAGCTCAATGCTAACATACTACTAACTATGCTACTGCTATACTAACATAAATATTTAGCAGGTATGATGTTTAGCATTTGCATGCTAACACTGGCTAATTAGCAGTAACCACAAAGCAAACCTGAGGCTGACGAGAACAATTAGTTTTGCAGGTATTTGGTCATAAACTAAAGTATCGGACAAAATGAAAATGTAAATTGTGATGCTGGCACAAGATGAGGAGTCAGGAGATCATCAGAGTTATCGCAATTATCCTGAGGGGAACATGAATATGTGAATGTGACTGATGTATCACAGGCATGGTGGCACTAGAGGAAAAGTGGGTGGACAAACATGACCGACATTACCATCCCTGAAGCCATGCCACTACCATCGCACCTCCACACTGGTGACTTGTTCCCTGATCATTTCATTTATGTCGTGTTGACATTAGTAAAGGTTTCCTTCCATATAGAAAACATGGGGGATGATGGTGCATATGGCACCTGGCCTGCTCTGAGAGGTTCTTCCAGAGGTGAGGTGAGAAATGAGACTGGCATCTTTCTCCTCATGGTGCTGAGGGCCACTCATACCCACACACCCCCACCATCACTGCTCTTACCCTCTTGGGAATAAATTGAATGTCTGTGATCTCACCATAGATCAAGACAAATAATAAATCACCCACTTACTTCTACCCTCCCTCCTCTGTGGATATGCATTCTGCTGGCTCCCCCTCTGCTAACATTACTGCATCTCTATCAGCCTTTTCACCTGTCTCTTTTGTTCTCTATCTGTGTTTCCATTGCAGCCTCAGCCTTCATACTCTGCTATATCTCTGTGCTGTTCTGCCAGCTTGTACTGTACAGAGTCTTCTGTTTGAAGTGAAGCGGTGCAGCCACCTCGTTACTAATGCAGGCTTCTTACACATCTTTCTTACACTTGCAGATCTACAGTCTGCAGTATACACAAACTGCAGTATTTATAAAGTTCGAAAGATATGAGTGTGCGTTTTCTGTATTTGTACTTTCAATATCTCTCTAATATGTACTTAAAACATAAGAAAATGTATCTGGTAGTATTTCAGCAGCACGGGAAAACAACTGACTCTAAGTCCTGACAATATAAATGATGCAATGGAGAAGTTTTAAAGGCAAAACCTACTCGAAAAGCAAATTTCTGGCTCCACTTAACTTGTGGTGAGTCGTGTTTTCTTATTTCTGTCGATTAGATGACAAACAGAAAAGATATCACAGCACATGTAGGATTTTTAAATTTTATTTTCTTTCATAGCTGCATGGAAGTTCTGTAGATAAAACAATCACAGATGAACGTCGTCTTTCTGGGGCCAGACTTGATCTTGCACTTACACTCAACAATCACACAGTACCCTGGTTTCCATCGCAGTTTTGCGCAACATAGAAGTGATTTTTTTGAACAGTCGACAAAACACAATGGCGAATGGTTTGTGTTTTCACTGAGTGATGTTATGTGACTAAAGCTGAGTTTTCTCCTCCCGCAATATCATTCCAATGAAGCGTGACATTTACAGTAGTCTGCCAAGACTTAAGATGCGAAAAAAGTGTTTCCATTTCAGTTTTACAAAATATTGCTTTGTCAAATAGTCTGAAATAAAAAAAATAATGCGAGTGTACAAACGTTTTTGCAACATTTGAGAGTTTTTTTTTCTGAATATTTCCATTTCTCCTTTTTAAATTTGCAATTTCAAACCAGCTTGCAGATCTGTAGATGGTAGCATGTAAACCTTGACACCCTGTTTAATGTTGTTAGTTGATTTACAATCCGGCAAGATGCACAAAGTCAGAGTTTTCTCTTGTTCACTTATTTCAGCTAACCCTCTTTAGCATTTCTAAACTAGATTACACTAGTTCAGCTGTTGTGTTGTGCTTATTCTTGACCCAATCCATTATTGCAGGTTACTGTAGATTAAGAATGAGAATTATTTTCCTCAAAGTTCAGTTCCTTCTCAGCTACATTAATGAAAAATGGTGTCAGAAAAATAACCACAAAAATGGCGACTGAGTATAAATGAGGTCAACGCACATGTCGAGGTTGTTGCCTACAAGAATAACATCTCTTAAACTGTCAAACTGTATTTCTTTGATCGTTGTGTAAAATGTTACATTAATTGCTGCAATCAAAATGACCTTGGCAGGACAGATACGTCCCTCATTACTGATTGGTTGGTCTGTCAAACAGAAATCTGCCACCATGAGCACAATGTCAGGCTAAGTGAATAAAGAGAAACAAAACAGCAATTCAGTCTGATTATAACCCCCATTCATTTTGTGGACAAAGTTAAACGTTGAAAGGTTGTGCAAATTTCAATGAAATAGATTTTCAGTGGAAGGAAACTTAATTTTAGATGATGATGAAAGTGTATTATAGTCTATGCATAGGCAGTGAGACGTAATGTCACCCCTAAGCCAAACCTACTAAGAATATTTAACTAACGCCTCAGTTCTACAGCTATGGTATTTAAGACACGACAGACCTGTGAGGTTAAAGGCAGCAGGCTATATTCTGTAACATTATTAAGTGATCACATTTTACATTTTAACATGATTATAATGTATTTGCCACCTCTTCAGAGTAATGACGAGCAGCCTACATGAGCCTCACAATGTCGGAGCGCCTCGCTGCTCCTCAGGAACGCCGGGGCCTGTCCGCTGAATTTTGCTGCGACTCAATTCCAGAGCTTCGTCACCCCTCCTAACTGATCTTAACACAGAGAGGAAAAGTACTGCTACAGGGTCGAGACTGCTGGTAGGAACCGCACGGAACAAGTCTTGACTACTTAAATCCGCTTTGATCTGCGTTTCCTGGAGAGGGGATTGTCTGCTCGGTCCTGTGGTAACACTTTTGTACCAGCCAGTGCTCTTTGCATCATCTCTCCCTGCGTGAAGAAGCCTTGCTTTGCCGTCCTCTCCCTTCTGTCTATGTTTTGCCCCTATCTCACACGAGCATGTGCACACGCACATTTGCAAATCCACATACACACATTTTTCTGTCAAACACATTCCCTTTCTGTCTTTCTCAGCCCCCCCCCCCCAACCACCCTCCTCCCCTTACTCTTTTTCTCTCTCTCCATTTTCTCTTTGACTTCCACAGACACTAATTCCCTTTCTTCAAGGACAAGCATCTCACGGCACATCATCTGAATAAGACTTTGAGTCGGCGTGGCCTCCCAGGGCTTAAGTCCGCAGAGCCCTTCTTCCCGATCCCCTTTTTAATGTTTTAACACCAGCCTTGTGCCGTCAATAAATATTAACATCCTGAGGGATGAGATATGCTCTGGTTAGGCCGTCTGTTCACCACATGGGTCTCAGGGTGGCTGTCTCTCCGCTGATACTGAGGAAGGATTGTTGAGCTAGTGACCCAGGCTTCAACAGAAAAAAAATCTAATCATCAATTGGGCCACTAAACCAAAGGATATCAAACTGTTGTTTCAGCCAGAGTTGATTAACTATGAGCAAAGTTGTTGTTCACATTAACAGAGATAGTCGACTTATAATAACTACATTTGTCCACATCCTAATGTCACTGCTGCTGATGAAAATGAGCAAAGCAGGTTTGAACTGGACGTCTCAGCTGGTGCATTTGTCTAGATACAGAGACTACAGAAATGATGTTACAATACAACTAAACTACAACAGCAAATACACCTTATAGGAAACATAATTACTGGCTGTATAACTGTAGGTTCAGTAGCAACATCTACATTTAATGATAGCAATGGAGTCGCAAGTGGTTAAGGTTCATGAAAGATGGTGGTTTTGGTTCAACATGTTCTGTCTGAAGTCACTGTATTAAACCAGACCTAACCGTAACCTAATACTGTGACCGTATAATAATTCTGTCATCACTTCAAGCTGTTTTTTTGTAAGATCAGGCATTTTGGCAGAAAACAAGTCTGTGAACATTTTACTGACATATTCAGTATCAGCATATTTCCAACTTGCCAAATATTTAAATTCATACAAACATACATTTTAGGAGACGGGTCAATTATCCTTCAGGTAAGAAGGGCAATACAACAACATATTTCTTGGTTGAGTGGAATATATTTTAATCCAACCTTGAGTAAGCTGCACTAATGAACACTTCCTCTTTCATGTGATGAACAGATTTCAGGACTTTTAAGCAGCAATTGGCATGACTCCATGTTGTATGACTATGTATATTTTGAGGGCAGATTTTTTTTATTCACCCCCCCAAAAACATTACTTCCTGCCAGTTCAGGGATTCAAACCAGTGACCTTTCAGTCCTAAATCCACCTCTCTAACCTCTAGGATACAGCCGCCAAATTTTGAGGCCAGTTCAAATTAAAAACATTTTCTATTTTAATGTACGGTGTTCTTCCAGTGCTTTTTAGTTCTTGATTCTCATTCCAACCAACACGTCAGTATAACACAAACAGTTTTATCCATCAGAAACAAAAGCAGTAAGGTCGGGTTTTAGACTCAGAGACAAAGACCCTGTTCAGACCTCGGGTATCGGAGCTCTAAGTTCAGGTGTGAACACATGCAAGATGAACTGAGGACGTATTGAGATCTGATCGTTCACATATGGCCACATTCTTTCAGCAGTGTGAACATAAATGTGTCCTGGGCCACACTGAAGGACGGCCTACTCAACTGACGTCCTGAGCCACAGTCTGCATTGCCCCAGCTTTTTACACTTCTCCCAGTGTTTGCCATACATTGATTTATTTGTGGCGGCCCGGCACAATATGAACACTGACTGTCACATATTGATTTTCAATATTTTTTTTACTATTTCCTTGTATTGCAGAGCTGTGTGCAGCGCATTGATTCGCTCAGCCCCTCTTCTTTGACAAACACACTGTCGACAAACCCTTTCAGTCATAGTCCGACTGGCGTAACACAACAACACATTTGGTCTCTGCAAACAGAAACAATCTATGTATTTATTTGCATATAGAGCAGGGAGGTGAGATGAGGAGATGTATTCTAATGCCAGGTGTGAACTGTACTTAAAGCTAGAGTCTGGACTGGCTGAATTAAAAGTGAAAACATTGCCTAGCTGATAAACTCTGGTGTAGGATTATCAGTCAGGGGAAGCATTTTCTTTCGTTATGTTTCACCACTCATTTATTGGGGTTTTCTCCTTTAATTCGTCTCCATCTGTGTTATGCCTGTGACTCTACTGACTTTGAAAATGAAGTTATCAATCAGTCCACCGTGTTAAAAAGCCTGATTCACTGATAAAAACCCACCTAGGAAACACAAATGTTATCAGAAGTGCTCTCTTGTAATCAAATCAATACGTGAAGAAGAAAACAAGTCAGCGTTTCTAAGTTTCCCCTCTAATACAGTACAAGCCTCGGCCTGATGACTGTAACTCCAGCAGCCACCACCACAGGATACTGTCACACTCAGTCCTCTTCCCTCGTCCCTGACTCCCAGCTCCCACCCCTGAGCCCAGATTCATTACAAGCTGTGGCCAGGGTATTAAGATATGGCCGCATTAACAAAGTTGTCTCTGTATCTTAATTGAATCTACCCCCGCCAGACCGAATCTGGATTATGTTTACCTGAAATATAAGCGGCTCGGCAGACGGAACACGGCCCCACTGATAAAACACTGGGTTGTCCCCCCTCCCCAATCCTAATCCCCAACTGTAATTTGTTCCTCGATGGATGTAGCCGCAGCGATGGGAACCCCTGATTGGGATTCATTCCAAGAACAGGGAAAGCATCTGCAGGTAAGTTCATCTATTAAATAGTGATGGGGTGTGTGTGTCTGTGTGTGTGTGTGTGTGTGTGTGTGTGTGCAGTAGGTTCACATAAACTGTGCATGGATCTGCCTCTAACAGCCAAATCTAAACAGTATTCAACTGTTCCTCGTGATGCTTTCATCATTGTGTAACAGCTGTCTTACAAGTTCATTTGCAGGATTCACGGAGGCTTGTCGTTCCAGAATGATCTGAATGAGATTTCAGTGTTTCCCAAAACAGCCCAGATTAGAAAGACATCATAAGTCATGGTTGAAAGAAATCAAGTTTTAGTTTGCCATTTCCCTAGCGGTCTAAAGTCATGTGATCGCAATGTCACAGCACTGGTGGGGGCATGTTGCTTCAGCTATTGGTGAGACAGTGAAATACAATCCAAGGAAATATGAGGACGGATTTTACTTTGTTTTTCTTAGCAATGATCACCAGTCAAACACTGCATTGTGGCTAAAGTTGAGAGAGATTTTTGGCATTTAAATTCATGAGGGGCTGCAATTTTTTCACGAAGGGCTGATTGATCTGAAGGCAACATGAGAGGTTTTGTAGTGCTATAACGACGACAGGCTAATTCTGCTTTTGCTCCTGAGAGGAAACATTTATTATTTACATGTTTTTCCCTGGAGAGGGGCCTGAAACATCTATAAATCCTACAAATAAGACAGAGACCATCCCACCATCATCATAAAACATTAGGGTAATTTATCAGTTAAAAGTCACAAACAAGTCAAAACCAAAGAAAATGTCTTGTGACGCCAATAAAATGTCCCCTCCTCATTGGTTATATATCTGAATCTGTGCGTTTGAATCTTTGATTAAACCACTAAATCAAAAGTGACTTTTTTCTGATGAGTATCTTTGTGGAATAATATGACCTATATTGTTAACATTTAGTTAAAAACTGTGATCCCCCTGTTTGTTAGTCTACACACATGCAGTATTTAAGTTAGGGCTGCACAATTAATCGAAATATGATCAAAATATGGCCAAGTGCAATATCCAAATCACAGGAGCTACAATTCTTTTAAGAAAGGTAAAATGTGTGACAACACATTGTTGTACATTGTTAGCACCATAAGTGTTGTGGTGCTACAGAGACGCCCCGGCCTACGAATCAGATTCTCCAGACGTAAAGGAACATGTTTGTTTGGTACAAGACCAACAAAACTAATCATCATTTGAAATTTTTTTCCAGCAAAAATGAAATACAAAAACAAAGTTACATCTTTTAGATTCATGCATGATATTAAAGGTAAGGTACTGCCAAGCCATGGAGAGAGCCCAAGTGTAAGACCACCTTGCTCAAGGGTATACTCCACTCCGGGCCTGACACTCCACATCCCCCCACTCAAAACACACACACACACACACACACACACACACACACACACACACACACACACACACACAACATTAGACTATCTAATACACAGAGTCTGGCTGGAGACCAGAGACCCACAGTGGCACAGTTCCTTTGTGTAAGTGGAGGATGGACAAGTCACCGTTGGGGGTCCAACATGAGGGATGGCTCTTGATGGTGACACTACGGAAGGGCAGGTCCTTCGCCTTTTTGTCCTTCACAGGGCACCGTCCTCACACAACCCCTTTCCTTAAACCCCCCACTAACCACCACCTCCACTGCCACCTTTTCCCATCCTCAGCTCCCTTCCCCAGGGCTCTTTAGTTTGCATGGATGTTTCAGTCAGCAAGTCACTGATGCTGTCACTGTTGATGTCATAAATCATGTCTTTGTGTGTAAGGGTGGGGCGGGGGACGAGGATATGGGCGAGGGATGGACTGTGATTCATATAACCTTCCCCTATAAGAATTCAATTTTTATTTTTTTTTTATTGTTCTGCCAAATAAAATGTGTTGATGATGTTGATCCTTCCTCATGAAACTGCTGCTCAGGATTTCTTCCTGAACAGTAAACACCCTCCTTACAGGATAGGTTCATATTTTTTCAAATCTTTCAAAAATAATAAACCATTATAATATGCCCAGGTGTACATTCACACAGGTTTTGCTCGTTGAATCCAAAAACTGAAATATATCTTTACACAGAACAAGGAATGTGGATTAAACAGGACGAAATATTACAGCAAAAAGAAAAAATTCCAGTATTCATATGTTTATAAGTCTAAAAATTATCAAGAAACTGCAATTCTGACCGAGGGAAGTCAACAACTCATCTTTACTACCTTTTCCAATTCATTATCTCTAGAGAAAAGTTTCTGAAAATCAAGACTACATTTCCCATAAACATACTTTGTTTGTTCCTGTATGTTTTAACAAGCATGACGATGGATAAGAGTGCTAACAGACTTGATAACAGTTAATATGTATTCAGATAAGGTAAGGAATGTTTTGTGCCATTAGCTTCACAGTAGGCCTGTGATTTGGTTGATTTGATATGAGCTGATATGAAAAGGGCTTATCTAACTTTTTCTGAACACACAGTTTGATGATACTTTCCCATCACTGATTGAAATGATTTAACAACAAAGCCTACAAACCAGACAGTTTGGGCTTTTACACCAACTATAGTAATTAAAAACTAAAAACTTGCATTGTTTCTAATGTGGCAATGTCAGATGACATGTGGTGACTCATAGCTCATCATGCAGAACCAAACAACCAACTACGTCCGCTATATACACAACCTACATACTGAGCTATTCCTGAAAGGAGCTGCGTTACTTGTGTAACAATATTCTGTCTCAAACTAGGAATAAAAACTATCAAAGTAATTTTCTAATATGCAGCTTTAGTTTCCACACCATTATTTTCCATGCATGCAATCTCAGAAATGTAGAAAATCCCAGGATTAACCTCAAAGCACAGACGTCCAAAAAATGCTGCTCCCCCCTCAGCTTGACAAACCCCAGCCTTAGTTGATGGGACACGGTCATGCCCACGAAAACGACGAAAACGAGAGTATAGATACAAACATCTGGTAGTCAAGCTAGCTTTCAGAGACAATAGCCTGCTGCCACCAAAACTGAACAGTGATCAGATCAACCAAGGAGCTGCCAAATGTAGGAGAACAGATTTATCTTCACACTTTGACCTCAGGGCCAGTGATGAAACAAGGTGTTCAAGTGATTATGAAACTGTAGACAGCGACAAACAACACTCACGTAGCAATAGTGTAAATTTACTACAAAAAAATTGAAGTAGAGCAAGTGCAGCCTACTTGCCAGTTGCCAGTTTATTAGGTACACCCAGCTAGAACTAATGTTATCCATATATATCCGTGCTGCAATAAATCCTACCTTGATGAAGATTATAAAGTTCAGTTTGTGCAGATTTGAACTGTTTTGCATGGGATTTTAATTAACTTCCTAGTAATTTTTTGAGGCTATAGTTCGAGGTGCTGTTGAACTGTGTTGCACTGTCCTGCTCTACAGTGCCCTACTTTTGTTTACTTACACACAAAAGTATTGCTAACTGTACCATATAACTCTAATAATAGTGACTGTATTGAGTGGGTTTCTACTTTGTAAAAGAAGGACTCTCAAACTACAATTATACAACAGTTAGTTCCGAGCGAAGTAATTTGATTGGACGTGAGGCATTCCATGACTGCTGATATAGAGAATAACAGCACTGGGGTTTTTAACTACACGTATCACTCCGCTTCACAGGTGATCTATTAACCGTTAATAAGCATCACATTATTGGTCGTTATCTATCTTAGATTGTAACAAATGAAGATGAAATTATTTCCAGAAATAACATTTGAATTAAATTATGTGTTTGCTTATTTAACTAATATTCTTGTAGAATTGTTGTATAAAAGCAATTTCACACTCAAAATGTGCAATAACAGCACGCTAAACACTCACTCACATACTCATAACTCCTATACTACTGGTGGGCCCATAAATACCTGATATAAATGGCTGATGTGCGTTGGCCCTCATAAGATGACGTCCGCTGAATGTGTCGATGAAACAGCTTACTCTCCTTCCAGGAGTCCGGTTTACAACGGTCCCTTTCCCTCGAAAAAGGAGGCTCCACACATCGGTCCCTCGGCAAATGATGGAGTACGTTTCTCCTCCCTCGTCGCCAGAGGTGCACCTGAGTTTTACCTGGTCGCCCAGTGCGCTATCTGGTTTTCCTGTCGTCCCTCCCTCGTCGGGGCTCACTGCGGTGCTAGCTGACAGTTAGCGCCAAAGCTAATTAAGTCCAATGTCGACTTGCGCTAGCTTGGCGGTAGCGTGGCTGTTAGCTTAGCCGTAAACACACACTGAGCGTCGACAGTTTGAAAACACCGCATTTAACTTAAAATAGCGGCGACTGCAACAATTCAACGTGTCTCGTGACTTTACTATCACTCATATTGAAGCAATTACACATCTATAACAAAAATTCCTGGAGCTTATCTCCGTCCGCTCACCGAGAAACGGCAAAAGCCAACGACGAAATCGAACAAACTGCTCTCACACACTTTTAGATCACGCGCTACTGTGTGCTCCCGCCCCCCAGCCAATCAGTGGCCAGGAAACTTTGACGTTGCTTCCTGACTGCCTAATGAGACGTAATACGTAACAAATTAGCAAGTTAGGTTTTAACACCATACCACTACTTTTCAAACAAACTTTTGATGTTGCATTCACTGTCATCGGTAAATTACAATATTCACCAAGTAAATACTTAACAAACATTCAAACATCATTTGGCCATACACACAAAAACGTGGAAAACATCCTCGGGTTTATAACCAATATGACCAAAGGTTACAGTATTACACAGAGAAGTGTATTATTTAGCCTACCGTCACTGGTGAAAATGATGTGGCCTGTCTCGGTCAGGCTATTCTTGTGTAGTTCCAGTAAATATGATAAAGTACATATGGTTATCTGAAATGAATCAATAGCCCAATAGGCCCACTCATCCATATTGCAAAATAAATCTGGCCCATACTTGGGGTAAATGCTTGTTTTCTTCTGGCCCAGTATACACCCAGTTCCACAGCCGGAATCCGGCCCATATACAACATAAATGTCAGATGCTATTTCCACCAGTTCATACAGAAAATCTTACAACTGTCAGTCAATACTGGAGGATAACAGCCAGACTCTACCCATATGTGAGTATATGGGCTGGACCCAGGCATATGTTGAGCGAGAAGTTTCACTTTGCTATCTAGTTTTTAAGAGCTGTTTTTTTTTTTTTTGCACTCTCATGCTTCCTCCAGCAGATAGATGAGTCATTATACTACTACTACTAATTTTTACATGACCCTGATTTATTGTTGAGACAAAGGTAAACACAAAGAAAATGCCATCAAAAATTTTGATTCCTATAGATTTTAAAGATGCGATAAAACTGGTTTTACAAATAAAAAAAAAAGTTTGTACAGTACATGAAATCAGCCAAAATAAATAAATAAAAGTGATGACCTGAGGTACAGTAGGTTTGGTGAATGGTTATTAGATTAAAATCTACACAACAGGCATCAGTTTTAAAGACCTCTGCTCAAAATATCGATTTTCTTGATGGAGTATTACTTCAGATCGCTGCTGCCCACTCCAATTATACAAACACTCTTCAGACATGAAGAAAGGCTAAACAAAGATACTTCAGCATGTGTACACACTTAATAGTCTCAGCTCTGTGCTGGAGGGGCCACTTTGACAGCTTCCTCGCTCTAGACCTTCCACAGGCAACGAAACAGGTGCTGCAGACGACACACATACACTCGCTCTCCACACTCCAACCACACACTCTTATCTCAGGCAGGAGGGCTTAAGATAGAAAACACGCTGTACAGTAATTACCACCTCCTTCCCTCTCCCCATCCCCCCCCACCCCTCCCCCCTCCATCCTCTACTACTTCTCCACTCTCTCATCTTCCCAACTTTCCCATCTTTCCTCTCTGTCACTCCCCCCTGTGGGACATCTTCATCCTCCTCTCCCGTGTTTGAGCTCCCTCTACCTACCTCCTCCACCTCCCGCTGGCCAAGACTAAGCCATGTGTAGCCTCGCTGCTGGGATGTCGTAGACAGAGAGACAGAAGGCCCCCCAGGGCTTCACGGCGAGTCAGGCGCAGTCAGCATGCACTTGACGTGATGCCGCCTGTCCTCGGGTGACAACACTGCATCCTTGGCGGTTGTGCTAACCCCCCCCTCTCCCGGTTCCCTGCTCTGTCTCCCATTCCCCCCGTCCTGAAACAGATGCTCGGGACTAGGGCGGGCGCCAGTCAGGGGGGACGTGGGTTAATTGGGGTAGTACTGGGGGTTAATTTCAATTAAAACTTCAACTAATGGAGGTCAAGGAAGCGTCTGCAAACACCTGATTAAAACAAATGGTCCTGCCAGTCAAAACTTTATCTTGGTCAGCCTCCAGCAGAGGGTCCTGGAGTGAGAAAGAAAGAACAAAAAAAGGGGGAGCAGGCGGAGAGAGAGAATGACTAATTGGGGAACACTTGTTAGCGCAACATCTGCACGGAGATCAGTGAGTTACTGAGTGTTTTTGCATGTGTGTGTATTTCTGCCTAAACATTGTTGATAAGGATTTTTAAATTTTCTTGGCCAGATTTTTTTTTTTTCTTTTTTTTTTTTTACCATTTCATTGCTGATAAAATCCTTTTTCAGCAGCTTTAAGAGAACTGAAACTTTGTCAAACACAAGATAATCAAGACTCAAAATCGTCATTTAATGAGCTTCAAAACAACCTGGATTTTAAATGTTAATGGGAAGATTTTTCTGTAGTTAAAACATTAGCACCAGTGGGGAGGAAAATGTAAAGTTTGTCCTGATGGTTGCAGGTGAGGAAAGGTCATGGGGTCGTTATCCAGTGTATGGATAAATCTTATATCTTATATTTTGGCTTGAAGCTGATCCATGAAGCGTTAAAAATATTGTAAAAGACCACAGGTGTGTAAGTGCAAATTCTGCCCCGGCTGTGGTGCTAAGATAAAGGTCAGTCACACATTGGAGTTCATCCTCTGGGGATCAAGAATATTCATGCCCAATTCTTGGTATGCAGTGTCTTGCTCTACATCAAAGTGCTGGTAAGCAGCCAGCCAGAAGGAAGGAAACTGACAAACGCTGTTTGTTATGACACTAAATAAAAATTGTATTTACATATGTAACCCTCCTTGTCAGCAGCGTTGTCCAGTCTCTCTGGGCTGTGGGCGACAAGCGGGCTACAATTTTCTTTACCTGTCGTCTATAATCACCACTGACAAATTTTATTCTGCTCTCTTAGCAGGAAATGTGCATCCAATAGACTGTCACATTCACACCTGTCCCCCTGGAAACAATGGCAGGTGGGAACCAAAAGTGCTCCACACTGAAGAGGTGGTAAATAACCAACTTAAATGTTGCACCTACAAATTATAATTTAAATGATAAAGTGCTGCAACTGATAATGACATTATATAATAAATGCAATGAAGTAATATGAAATAAGAACTAAAATAATATCGCACCACTTAATATACGACACAAATTAATATGTTAAACTTGTGTCCAATAATTAAGGTGACACATCTAAGGGAATTGAGGTGATGACTTTATGCAAGGAAACTCAGAATGTGAAAGTAGGAGGAACCAACAATGATCAGTGCAGCTCCGTGTCGTTCAAATGAATTCCTTCATCCTGTAGGAATCATATGTGCTCAGCAAATATCATGAGAATCTAGTCTTCATTAGTCCAGACTGTTGTTTCCAGTGTTTGTTTATTCACCACACACTGTCAATATTCTGACTGTACAGATGTCAGCTGTAGCTAGCTTACAGCACACATGTGGTGAATGTGTGTGTTTGTGTGAAAACAGAGACTCTCGCCATGTTCACAACAGATATAAATTTGTAAATATCTGATCAGAATCAGTTTGAGTAGAAGATTCCCACAGATAATCAACATAGTGTTTGTCACAAACACAAAAATGTAAGTTGACAAATATGAAGAGAAGCTCATGAGAGGTGGATCACACTGACTTGCCCATGACTTTTCTCTATGTAAATAAAAAGCCAGTGTTATTCCTGCCCTCATTCAAACTGTAGTGTGTATTTCTGCTTATGCGTGAATGAACAGCAGTTGGTGTGATGATGGTGGGGGCAGGGGGGTGGAGGGGGTGGTGGTGTTATCCTCACTGTACCCAGGCTTGCTGTGCCACCCTGCTGCCAACCTGCTCTGCCAGGCGTGCCGCAGCAGCTTTCGACATCTGGCGCTGGGCCTCGGGGAGATGGCGGGGGACCGGGCGCCCCGCCGCGGCTAAATATGGCGCAGGGTTACGCCACACGTCCCTAATCACTTAGCCACTGTCTGGCAGCTCACACCACCGCTTTCCCAGATCCCTCATATATCAACACTGCTAGACATCTGTACAGCCACTAGGCATCTCCTCTCACTGCCTCCCACCACCTCCCTTTCCTCTTTACTGTCCAATGACAGCTCAGCTTTACATCAGCTCCTAATCCCATTTGTTTTACCATAAGATCACTGACTCGCTCTTATATCCTGAGGGCCGGTCTTAGTGTACCTACTGGTGAATATGAGCTGTCCTTCTTTAACCTTGTTACGTCTCTCAGCTCTATTTTCTCTTTCTATTTCTTTACTCATCCTCGTCTATTCACGTTTGCTTCAAGTGTAGTTTTTCTTCTCTTTTTTTTTTCGGTGTGTGTAAGTCATTAACTCCTTTTCATCTTCAGTTCCAGAGCCATCATATTCTTGGTGTGATTTTTTTTTTCTTCTGAAGACCAGTATAATGAATCATTTAACTCATCTACTAATTGTCAGTTTGAGCTTCTCGTCGTGGTCAAGCAGCTCAGAAAACGTCCTTCAAATTTCTCGGTTGACCTGCTTTCATCTCGCCCTCTCTTTCACTGTCTGCTCCTTTTCATACTTCTCCATTTGAAGCTGCTGTGCAGTTGTTTTATATCTCGTTCACATCTTCACTTTTGGGTTTTCGCCCCATTTTTCCTGCTCTCCTCTCTCCACTCGTCCTCTCTCCACTCGTCCTCTCTTCACTCGTCCTGTCTCCACTCTCTCTTGGTTTAGGTGGGTGACATGGTCCAACGCTGCGTCTTTGTTATAATCCCTCCATATCTGTTCTTTCATGTCATTGCAACCTGATTGAATCTTTTTCAACAACCGTTTTCTTTCAGCTGGAGTCAAACAGCCGAGTGCCTGCGTGTCTGTATGAATCATTTTCTCTCTGTTATTTCTCTACTGATTTTTTTTTTTTTTTTTTGCAGGATTTTGCTCATTTTATGGTCAAGGTTTATAACTGGTTACTTTTTATTTTTGGCGATTAAAGAACTGAGGCGACTTTCACAGTTACAGTTCACACTTGTCCAGGAAAAAATCAGCAACTGAGTGAAATGACGTGACGGTCATGTTACAGGACGTCCTGGTCCAAAGCCGCTCGCTGTGGATATTCATAGTTCCTGAGAGGACGGATGCTGGGTGATTCTCCGCACCACCTTTATCCTAAAGTTTTTTCTTAAATAATTAGAAGATTGCTGTGAAATGTCTGAGCACATTTAAGCTCCTCAGAGGACTCATCATAACACAGTATAACTGGCAGTTACAACTGAACATGCAAAGTGATGCAAAGTGAAAAATAACTAGACTGAACATGTCATCAGCTGTCCAACCAGCAACATTCATATTTCCATATTGTATTATATTCACAGCAATGTTGTAAAATGACCCACTCCCATTCCACTACATGGAGTTTAAGGACTTCTGCAGTGTTAGCCGTCTCCCAGTTCCCCTCATAGTGTGCTCTGTTGTTGTGATATAGCTCTGGTTGTTAGCTTAATGCAGTTAGCCATGTTCAAGCTTTCCACTTACAAGCTGTGTCCCAACTCAGGCGCCGCATCCTTCGGGGGAGGAGGTGGAGTAGTTTGTGTATTATTAGCATCTGCTACATCTCTGTATGACCAGCATCACTTCCTGCTGCTGCTACCTTTAAGGAGCGTAGGTCGTAAGAAAAACAGGTATGGCTGATTATAAATGGCTACTGACTGTAGCTGCTGGAATGAGACCAAACCGTGTAGCACCAGACCAAGCCATACATTTCATGATGTTTATATATCATGATATATTTGGATCAATATAAAGCTTTTAATGGAACAGTTGTGTTGCTTTCATGAATATTTGAGATTTTTAGAGTCTGTCCCTCTCTGTCTCCAAGCATTGTGGGTATTATTTGCAGTATTCAGCCATGAGAAGTGATTGTGATGTAATAACAGGGATAAAGTGGCGTATATAAGCCAAGAGCACCATTTCTTTGGGGGGGGGGGGGTTGACATGGTAGACCAGGAAAACACAGCCACGTAAATTAGAGAGCTGGTGTTCACCTGATAATAATAAACTCATCATTATCTCTTGTTGGTGTTAAACTCCAGAAACGGGGCAGGAGAGGAGCAGGAGTGATGGGTTACAGGTGATAGAGTGAAAAAAGGTGAGAAAAAGTGAAGAGATATCAGACTATATGAAGAGGTGGTGGAGAGAGAGAGAGAGAGAGAGCGAGAGAGAGAGAGAGAGCGAGAGAGAGAGAGAGAGGGGAGAACAACAGCTCTTTCCTGTGTGTTGCTGTTGTAGAAGAGCTGTCACTGTGAGTAGTTTTAACTGATGGGATCCCAGATCTGTGGCTCACCAATCATTATCCCTTGTCACAACTGGAAAGCGTTAGCACAAACATACAGGGGCAGAGAGATGGAGAGACAAGGCGCTCCTCTGATGACAGCATGATATACTGCGCTGAGGCAGGGAAGGCTGCGTGTTGGTCAGTGGAAAGATTAGGACCCTGCATACTCACATGAGGAACATTTATCATCTTTTCATCGCAGATGCTCCGGGACAGACGAAGAAATTCTCTGTGTTTTTATGTTAAAAGCTCTGACACAGACACAGACACAGAATCAGAAAAACTTTATTGATCCCTGCAGGGAAACTGCTTTGTTTACAAAAGCACATGGCATAAGTAAAAAAAAAAGTTAAAACTACTATTAAATAGTAATAATAATAATTAAATAGATAGAAAAAAATAATCTACAAATGCAAATGTACAAAAAGTAATAATCAAGGTAGAATCACCGGGGTTCTTTAACATTAGCAAACAGCAGGTCCTGCGTCCATGTGTCCTCTGGTAGTTCAGGCCACAAACTGAGTCAAAGTGAGTCTTGTCCAGTTGAAGTCCCAGGAGATCATGAAGTGTCTGGGTTCTCACGGTAACAGAGTGGAGGTGTGAACAACAACCAAGATGGCGTGTGAGAGCTCCCTGGGAGTTCAGTATGGACGACGTAGTCCCACAGCCGACAGTTCAAAGGCTGGGCTGCAAAAAACGTTTCCATCCTGTCCTCCTGAGCCGTCTCAAAGCCGTCGATGGAAGAGACGAGATCTGGAGTCACTTCCTGTAGCCATGTCTCTGTAAAACACAACGCTACACTCAAGGAAGTCCCTCCGGTTCCTCACCGGCGCCGCGGGCCCCTCAATCTGATTGTCCAGCGATCCCCTGTTCTCTATCAGTCTCTGGTGTCTGGACCCAGCTCTCACTGCATCCTCTTTGAGTCCTCCTCCTGGTTTCTGAAGGGTCGTCCGTCACTCTGGCGCCATGTCGGCCGGCTTCAGCACGATCAGCTGGTCCCTGGTGTTAACAATGCGACTGTGGCTCTCTCTACTGACATATTGAAAAGAAATGAATGGTACGAATCACGATACAGCACAGTGATATGATTCTCCTTCATGATCGGATCTGACGCAGCTAAATATTTTTTTATCTTGACAGAACATGTTTTATTTTTCATATTCTACTTGTATTTGTGACAGATGACTCCCAATTATTTCAATCACTTGTGCATCATATCGTAGCACATGTGCTCCTGTGTTCTCTCTCAATCTACTGTGGAATCAGTAATCTGTCAAATATATAGTATTACACTATATCTGCAGGGATATAGTGGCAAACTGACCACATGTTCTTACTGTTGATGAAGTAACACAATTCAGTTTGTACCTTGTGAGTCTGTAACTTAGAGAACTGTCATGATAACTTGCCGTCACTTTATCCTCTTTATCAGTGTTTTTATCTGCTAACACATTTTAATCTTTGCCTCACTCCGTTTCCACAACCTCTCCCACCCACCCCAGCCCACCTTTACTCCCCCCTCCCCCACCCAAACTGGCAACACACACCACAGCTCAGACTCCCCATTCTCCACCGATTCCCACCCATGATAGTGCTGCTAATCCTGAATGGAATCTCTCTGGTACACCCGCCATCACTTCACGTCTCCACCCTGACAGAATGGAGACGATGAGCCTGAAATCTGCTCTCTGCGGTGGAGGATTTAGATGTGTGTGTGTGTGTGTGTGTGTGTGTGTGTGTGTGTATGTGTGCGTGTGGTAGGCGGGGGTGGATGAGAGCATGTGTTAACAAGCCTATCTGCCCATCCAAGTGTTAATCTGTGAGATGCCAGCTGATACAGTAGGACAGGGTGGGCTCGGCTCCCTTCATGCCTACCTGCTCACCAGTGCCAGTCTGTCCTCCCTGTAGAGACGCGGGACTTTGCCCTTCGATCTCTCTGTGCTCGGGCACAGGTGGCACTCAGTGTGCATCAACACCCCAGCCTCCCTGTGTTTGTCAGAGCTCAGACTGTGTGTGGCTATGTGCGTCTGAGCGAATGTGTTAGCCTCAACTTTGTCACAAGGAGGATAATCTCCCATTCCCCCCTGCAGGTGGTATTGTTTGTGTGTGTGTGTATGTGTGTGTGTGTGTGTTTGTGTGTGTGTGTGTGTGTGTTTGTGTGTGTGGTCCATGTATTACTCGTGTTGTGGGGACCTAAATCTGTTTACTCACATACACTCAACATTATGGGGACAAAAGCAAGTCCCCATAATGTAAATCATTAAATCTTCAGGTGAAGACATGTTTTAAGGTTAGATTTAGGTTTAGGTTTAGGTTTAGGTTAAGTTAAGGTTACATTTAGGGGATGTGGTTAGACCGATGTGTTGCTGTGATGCTATATCAGGCAGATACTGACCTTGTATTAAGGCTTCAAAACTCTATATTTCAACAATTGCTCCCATGACAAATTTTCAGCTCCTCTTAGCTCTACATTTTAGCCTCATGTTTATCCCATGTTTTTTGTTTTTTTTATGAAAAAGTAAAATGACCAACTGTTTGTTTCCTGCCCGGCACCAAATAGAGACAGATATGTTTTATTGGAGTTGATTTAAATCAAACATGACCACGAATGAGTTTGGAATGAAGTCACCAAATTCACTTAGGTAAAAGGTAAAAGTGAATAAGGTGGAGGTACGTATGCACACATTCACACAAAATACCCTCGTTTCTTCTAGTATATCATGAGTGGGCGACCCTGCAAAAATCCACTTTATCGTATATAAATAAATAGTGAGTAAAATCAGTGAATCATGGTGATTTGTGGTGTGATAATTGTTGAATTTAAAGATCCAAAAATACGATTATTGACCTTCATATATCCCATAATGGTCAAAACGTGCTGCAGAAATGTGTGAGGGATGTATGGGTCTCTTCCCCAACACTCTCTGAGTTTAGGTAAAAGTCAAACGTAAAAACAGTCAGTAGTGGATATTTTCTCACTTCATTCTAACTGCATCAGTGTCACCGGCTGAACCCGTGCATGAACACAGGTGTGTGTGAGTGCACATGTGCGAAGTGTGTGTGCAGCTCAGCATCCTGTGGCTTCTCTCCATACCCGCAGTGCCTCGCTCAGCACAGCCTGTCCTGGCCATCTGCCACTACGGGCCCCAGGCAGCAGAGCTGTAGGCTGGGCATTGGGGCCCCCGCAGACTGCTGGTGGTGTGGGGGTACATGGAGCACAGCAGGGCCGGGCATCTCACTGGGTTCAATGAGGACTACACTGACTGATAGTATGATGTCAAGTAACTTATCATTATGTGCTATATTTGATTCACAGTTATTCAGGAACTACATGGCAATATATATATATATATCAATATGAGCGGCTCGGTAGGGAATGGTGTGCTATGACTTTTCTTATTGATTCAAGTAACCATGGCGACGCAAATGGCGATAAAAGGCGAACAAATTCCCATAAGAATGAATGGGGCGACATCATGAAAACGACCAAACCCACCCCTCTTTGGAGTTCTACTGCTGCGTCATATTTTGACATAGAAAAATGGTTGAAGCATTAAACGGGTCGCAAGACTTCAGACTCTTTTGGGTCAAATCAGTATTTTGACAACTATTATGGTTTCCACAAAATCATAGTTTATGTTTTGTGTCATTTTTAGACAGTTTCAGATTTTATAATGGGTGTGTATTGCACGGAATGTTCAGCGCGAGAGTGGATGACATCACACGCACTCTAACTGCCATCCCTGAAAACTTTCCTAAAAGAAAGATCAGACAAACTGTTTAAAATTCCACAATTTCCAAACTTCATTGACAATTTTTATGTCAAAATGTAAAGATTTTTGTCCTGCATCACCCAGTTTTGGTTTCATTCTGATATCTTTTATGGTTTTTGAGGAAATCCCCCGTAAGTGCAGAGAGGGCTGTCCAGAGCTCCCATAGACACCCATGTTAAACTGAGCTCTGACGCTCTTGCCCTCAACAGAGTTGAAGGGAGGTTCTAAACTGCGATGAATCCTCAACCGTAATCTGTATGCACACATAAAAGATATCAATCTCTTTATTGAAGCCTTGGGATGGCTGTGGTGAGAAGATCTTTTCAATAGGACCTGTAGTTTTCCCTCTGTGATCTAATTTCCGAACATAAGTTTCATCTTAAAAGCTGTTATCTGCCTGGGGAGACAGAGGGAATTGTGTATGTATATTGTCCCCTCCTCCCCCTGGTGGCCACAGTCACCATAGCAACCAGTGTCTCAACAGGTGCTACTGACAGTAACTGGGCAGAAATGGACAAAACTGATTCTGATTGGCTACTTAGACTCATTAACTCGTGCCTTTTAACTCAGGTATGAGAGCAACTCCAAGGTCAAAGCAGAGCTGATCAGTTTTTTTTGGGACGTCGCCATCTTGGTTTTTTGGAGCCAGAGAAACCATATTTGGATGAGAGGGTGGAGCTGTGGAGGAGTGAGGGGTGGATCTGACCTGTTTCCCTGAGGACGCTAAGTACGCCGACCTGCATCAGCAACCTGACAGCAACAGGCTCCTGGCTGAGCTGTGCCAGGTTATTATAACCATTATTTTTACATTTCTTTTTTTTTTTTTTAAGTATATTTTTTTGGCTTTTTTATGCCTTTATTTGCTAGTACAGTAGAGAGACAGGAAATGGGGAGGCAGAGAGAGGGGGAATGACATGCAGTAAGGGGCTGTCCGATGCGGGACTCGAACCGGGGCTGCAGCGAGGACTGTGGGGCGTGGGGACATGGGGCACCTGCTTAGACCACTGCGCCACACGACGCCCCTATTTATACATTTCTACTGTAATTTATACTTGTTACTAAATAAGATTTGTCCACCTCTTTATGCAAACTTGTCTTGTGACAGTGAAGTTCACCTGTTCCTTCATTCACAAGTGTATCTTATTTTTAATTTGTCAGTTACCATTGATTATAAATTGCACACATTTAATTCATACATTTTTTACATTTTGTACACATCTCCAGTGGTGTTAATTGTTGAAATTAATGTAGTTTTAATGTGAAATAAAGTTTAATTTGGTTATTAAGGAGCGTATCTGGTATGAATTTTAACAGTAGCAGCAGCAGTTCCTGCATTTGTAATTAATCACAAGACCTTCTATGTTGGCTTTAATCAACAACAATAGAAATGTTTAAATGTGGCCATCCTTCAGTGACAATACAGGATCTAGAGATACTAGAATATGGTAAATATGAAAAAAACATACTCAGTACAATTTAGTCACAGAGGGTTTATTTATCAAACACCTTTTCAATGACAACAATTAAGTTCTGAATAAAACTAAAGTACATGAGCTGTACTACACTGACAACCGCTTCACAATCTGAACTGTCAATGTTCAGTTCACACTAAAGAGTGTGTGAGGTGAACACATTCGTCTCTGAGGTCACAGCATCACATCTATGAAGAGTCTGGTTTTGCGCCAGGTTGCAGTTCTGGTGGGTCAGTTCCATCTGTTTCCTACTGAACTACTTTTCATGTTAAACTGGTCGATACTTTCACCTGTGAAGGTGGTGACTGTGCTAGAGCTGAACACATTCTGCTCTTCAAATGTTGTTACTGTCATCCATCAACAACAGTAGAAATGAAGTAAAAGGCAAGAAACTGAATCTATGATCACTGAGAACAGAGAATAATAAACACAACTAGAAAACTCCTGGAGAGATTTTGAATGTTGCTGCTGCTTGGTGCGTGAACTTCACTCCTCGTTTCAATCTGCACAAAGGACGTTACTTTCAGTTTCATTCATGTCGTAGAGACTCATCCTGACACTGACCTCAGTCACTGCAGCTGTCCCTCAGAAAGCCTTCTGAAGCTGATGTAAAATAAAAGAAAGCACAAATTACAAATGAATCCTCACATACAGTAACAGCATTGTGCCCAATGGAAACTATTTACAACATTTTTACCAGGGAAACAGTCAGTGTCCAGCCTTTGCACTGCTCCATCATGAATGCAATTTAAGAATATTAAAAAGAAAAGAAAAAAAGAGAGAGAGAGAGAGAGAGAGAGATGAGAGAGAGAGAGAGAGAGAGAGGAGAGAAGAGAGAGAGACTCCTGTAGGAAAGCACCTGTTGGAAAGATACTAGAAGATGGCTGTTGGACAGTCAATTCAGTTAGACACACGGTGCATTTAGAAAGTTCTCACTTTGATATATTGCATTATTTTGAATAATCTTATTATATTCATTCATCAATGAATAATGCCAGCAAGCTAGCCCACCCCCCTTGTCATATTGCAATCTTATGATGAAATCATTAAATGCAATCGATGATCAATGCCAGCAAGCTAGCTGCTAATACTAATGCTAGCTGCTAATGCTAGCAAACTAGCCCCCCCCACTTGTGATTTTGCAATATTATAATGAAATTGTTAAATTCATTCATCAATGACAAATGCAAACAAGCTAGCTGCTAATGGTAGCACTAATGAAAATGGGGGCAGCTCTATTTACTGTACATGCACACGTTCATTGCTGCCATCATCATCATCAATTGCAATTATAATATATCATTGTTAGCATTATAACTTATCAATACTAATTATCATTTTTACAATTATTTTTACTATTATCATTATATACAATCACAAACAAAATGTCACTGTATATACACTTTTGTCACTTGTCTATCGTGCTTCATGGATAAAATGTCGTCTTATTTGCAATCTGTTGGTAGCTGCTAATGCTAGTAACTAACGCTAGTAACTAACGCAAACTTGAATTTCTCATGCTGATTTTTACAGGTTTACAGAGGTTGATAAACCTGATAAAACCCGTTCAACAAATCAGTCACAGCAAGTTTCCAAACAAGTATTTTAATTGTAATATTCAAGCCAAATATTAATAATCACATCTAGGGCTGGGACGATTATCCGATGTAATCGATTAAAATTCCACGTCGAATAATTTTTATAGTGTCGACGCGTCGTGTAAAACCACACAGGGTAAATGTTCATAGAACAAAACTGGAACTTTCTAACGGGACCATTTATATCCATCATCTTTGGTTTACCCGGATACAAGCGCAGCGCAAGGGCTGGGAAAACGTGGTAACGTAATTGAAGTCATTGACTACGTGAATGATTTGCGTCTGTGTAATCTATTTGAACAACATGGCGGTGTCTACCAGCAGTACGACGGAGCGTGTGGAGCAACACGCGGCAAAAAAGGCTCAAACACTACTCGCAAATTACTGTTAGGTTAATAAAAAAAATAATCGTTAGATTAATCGTTTAAAGAATAATCGTTTGGGACAGCCCTAATCACATCCACTTCGTTTTCTGATGCATTCGATATGACGACAACTTAAATGTAATAAACAGAATATCATTTTAACTCCTCTTAAACGTTAGACTATGGTCTGTGTGGAAATGCAATTACACAAACTGCTTTTAATTTTTAAACTTGAATTTGTCATGCAGATTTATTTTACAGGTTAACAAATGTTGATTTACAACTACAAACACTGGAATTATTTGTTATAGCCACTTTACAAGCTCATTCATTTTGACCCTAATTTGCGCCTATACACATGTATGGGGTGGATACTGCACATGTGTTGGGTCAAAAATGCAGCTGAGGTGGCTCCTCTGTGTCTCCTTATGTCCTGGATGTGGAGAGAATCCAGCAAAGGGACGTCCAGAGTGACGTGGAGATCCTGGATGAGGAGGGCCGTCTCCTCTGCCCCATGTGTCCTCCTCCAACAGTGCAGCCTCCACTCCTCCCAGAAGATCCTCTGGATCACCTTGGCAACAGTCAGGCCGAGCATCCTGTGCTTCCCCTCCAGCTGGGACCACTATGCCTCAATGAGATGACAGGCACCTCCGAGAATCCACCTTGAAGATGCAGTGTCGTCAATCTGGCCACCATCCTGGAAAGCCAACACACCAACATTGGTAACCCAGGAAACTGTTTCAGAAGCAGCACCAGCGAGCTTCTTTGTCACCTGGAGGGAGAGAGAGGAAGAGGAGAAGAGAAAGGTTTCAAATGTAAATATTTGAGTGTGAATTTAGTACACACACAGCAGTGGTGTAAAAGCAGCTGTAAGAACATGTACTGAATTACACCTCATCCTAGAGAACCTCCCTGGTGGGAAGCACCTGTTGGGAAAGAATACTAGAGATGGCTGTTGGACAGATCAATCAGTTAGACATACAGTGGATTTAGAAAAGTACTTTTTTTAAAAAAAAACAAAAAAAAAAAAAAAAAAAAAACAAAACAAAACAAAACAAAAAAAACACTATTATTTTGAATCTTATAAATCGTTAAATTCATTCATCAATGACCAATGCCATTATCATTAATATAATTTATTGCAGCTATTATATATCATTGTTAGCTTTATACATTATTTTTTACAATTATTCTGTGTGGCTGTCACTAATATAGAAAAAAAAAATGCTAACACTAGCTGCTAATGCTAGCTAGCCCCCCATTTGTTTAGCAATCTGATGAAGTTGTTAAATACATGCATCACTGAAAAATTCCAACAAACTAGCTGCTAATGCTAGTAAGCTAGCCGCCATCCCCTGTGTTGTTTGTCCCTGTTTGACCAATAAAGATTTAAAAAAAAAAAAAAAAAAAAAAAAAGCTAATGCTAACAAAAACGGCAGCTAGCTCCCGCAGGCTATAGCATAGAGAGAGATCATCCTCTCTGTCTCAAAGTCATGTGAGGTATTGATTGGCAGTATTCAGAGAGACCATGAAAAAAGGAAGTGAATTGTGATGTAATATTTACACACAGGGATAAAGTTGGCTGTATATATAGCCAGAAGCACGCATTTCTTTGGGGGGGGGGGGGTTGAACATGGTATAGACCCAGGAGAAACACGAGCCACGTAAATTAAGAGAGCTGGTTTCACCTGAGTAATTAAGACTCGAGCCATATCGGAGAGTGTACTCTGGGAGTGTCGGGTTAAACCTCAGAAAACGGGGCGAGAGGACAAGGAGTGATGGGTTTACGAGGTGGATAAGGAGGAGAAAGACAGTGAGAAAAAGTGAAGAAGATATTCAGACCTATATGAAGAGGTGGTGAGAGAGATGAGAGAGAGAGAGCGAGAGAGAGAGAGAGAGCGAGAGAGAAGAGAGCAGAGGGGAGAACCAACAGCTCTTTTCTGTGTGTTGCTGTTTGTAGAAGAGCTGTCCACTGTGAGTAGTTTTAACTGATGGGGATCCAGATCTGTGGCTCAGCCAAATCATTATCCTTGTCACAAACTGGAAAGACGTTAAGCAAAAACATACAGGGGCAGGAGCATGTGAGAGACGAAGGCGCCTCCTCTGATGACAGCATGATATACTGCGCTGAGGCAGGGAAGGCGTGCGTGTTGTCAGTGGAAAGATTAGGACCCTGCATGTAGCTCACATGAGGAACATATATCAAATTTCTTTTCATCAGCAGATGCTGGGCCGGGACCAAGACGAAGAAGATTCCTGTGTTTTTAGATGTTAAAAGCTCTGAACACAGACACAAACGACAGAATCAGAAAAAACGTTTATTGACCGTGCAGGGAAACTGCTTTGTTTAATCCATAAAAGCACCATGGCATACAGTAAAAAAAAAGGGTTAAAACTACTATTTTAAATAGTAATAATAATAACTTAGGATCACGATCACTGCAAAAAAAGTTGATATACAATATGCAATGACAAAAGGTTAAGATAAGAATCTGCTCGAAGGTTGAATCACACCGGAGTTTCTTACACATTAGCAAACACGAGGTCCGTGCGTCCATGTGTCCTCTGGTAGTGATCAGGGCCACAAACTGCGTGAGTCAAAGTGAAGTCTTTGTCCAGTTGAAGTCGCCAGGAGTATTCATGAAGTGTCTGGGTTCTCATCTGGTTAACAGATGGAGGTGTGAACAACAACCAAGATGGCGTGTGAGAGCTCCCTGGGAGTTCGTAAATGGACGACGTAGTCACCACAGCCTGACAGTTCAAGAGGCATGGGCTGCAAAAAAAACGTTTCCATCCTGTCCTAGCTAGAGCCGTCTTCAAAGCTCGTCGATGGAAGAGAACGAGAATATCTGGAGGTCAGTTCCTGTAGGCCATGTCTTCTTGTGAAACACAACGCTACACATCAAGGAAGTCCTCCGGTTCATACCGGGCGCCCGCGGGCCCCCTCAATTGATTGTCCCAGCAGATCCTGTTCTCTATCAGTCTCTGTGTCTGAACCCAGCTGACTCACTGCATCCTCTTTGAGTCCTCCTCATGCTGTTCTTGAGGATCGTCCGTCACTCTGGCGCCATGCCGGGCCGCTTCAAGACGAATCAGCTCTGGTCCCTGTGTTTAACCAATGCGACTGGTGGCTCTCTCTATCTTGAATATTGAAAAGAAATGAATGGCTAACGTATATGCACAGCATACAGGCACAGTGATATGATTCTCCTTCATGATCGGCATTGCTGACGCAGCTAACAATATTTTTTTAATCTTGACAGAAACATGTTTTATTTTCATATTTCTACTGTGTTATTTGTTGACAGTTGATCTCCCATTAATTTCAAATCAACTTGTGCATCATATCGTACGGCACATGTGCTCCTGTTCTCAGATCTCAATCTACTGTGGTAATCAGTAAATCTGCTCGAAAATATAGGTATTACATTCTACATCTAACAGGGAGTATAGTGGGCACAACGTGCCACGATGTTTCTTACTGTTGATGAGAATAGTAACACAATTCAGTTCTGTAACCTTGTGATGTCTGTAACTTAGAGAACTGTCATGATAACTTGCCGTCACTTTAACCTCTTTATCAGTGTTTTTATTTCTGCTAACAACATTTAATCTTTGCCTCACTCCGTTTTCCACAACTCTCCCACCCACCTCACAGCTCCACCTTTACTCCCCCTCCCACCCAAACTGGCAACACAGACACCACAGCTGCAGACTCCGATCTCTCGCACCGGATGCCACCCATGATAGTTGCTGCTAATCTGAAATGGAATCTCTCTGGTACAAGAGGCCCCGCCATCTACTTCACGTCTCCACCCTGACAGAATGGCAGACTGATGAGGCTCTGAAATCTGCCTCTGCGGTGGAGGCATTCTAGATGTGTGTGTGGTGTGCGTGTGTGCGTGTGTGTGGTGTGTGTATGGGTGCGTGTGGTAGGCGGGGGAGTGGATGAGAGCATTGTGTTAACAGAGAGGAATCTGCCGCACAGCCAAGTGTGTCTAATCTGTGGATGCCAAGCTGATAAGGATTAGGACCAGAGCGGCTGGTCTCGCTCCCTTCATGCCCTACCTTGCCTCACCATGCCAGTCTGTCTATGATGACGCGGGACTTTGCCGTTCGATCTCTCTCTGTGCCGGGCACAGGTGGCACTCAGTGTCATCAACACCCCAGCCTCCCCTGTGTTTGTCAGAGCTCAACTGTGTGTGGGCTATGTGGCGTCCTGAGCAATTGTTAGGCCTCAACTTTGTCACAGAGGAGAGATAATCTTCCCATTCACCCCACACACGTGAGGTATTGTTTTGTGTTGTGTGTGTATGTGTGTGTAGGTAGGTGTGTTTGTGTGTGTGTGTGTGTGTGTTTTGTGTGTGGTCGCATGTATACTCGGTGTGTGGGGACCCTATAATCTGGTTTACTCACATAACACTCAACATATGGACAAAGCAAGTCCCCAATAAATTAAATCATTAAATCTCCAGGTGAAGACATGTTTTAAGGTTAGATTTTAGGTTAGGTTGTAGGTTTAGGGTTATATCTAAGGGTAGAGTTTAGGGGAATGGTTGGTTAGGACCGATGTGTTGCTGTGATGCTATAGTTCGGCAGGTAAAGCCTATGTAGGCCAGAGTACTGACCGGTATTAAGGCTTCAGACTCTTTATTTAACAATTGCTCCCAATGACAAATTTTCAGCTCCTCTTAGCTCTACATTTTAGCCCCATGTTTAATCCATTTTTTTGTTTTTTTAAAAAAAAGGTAAAATGACAACTGTTTGTTTGCCTGCCCGGCACAAATAGAGAAGAATATGTTTTAAGTTGGAGTGTGATTTAAATCAAACATGACCACAGAATGAGTAATTGTGAATGAAGTCACCAAATTCAACTTAGGTAAAAGGTAAAAGTGAATACAGGTGGATGAGGTGACGTATTGCAGCACATTCACACAAAATACCCTCGTTTCTTCTCGTAAATAGTTCATGAAGTGGGCGAGACCACTGCAAAAATCACTTTATCGTATATAAATAATGTGGAGTTAAAATCAGTGAAGTCATTGTGAATTTGTGGTGTGAGTAATTGTTGAATTTTAATAGGATCGCAAAAAATACGGATTATTGTACCTTATATATCCCATAATGTCAAACGTGCTGCAGGAAATGTGTGAGGGATGTATGGGTCTCTTCCCCAACACTCTCCTGAAGTTTAGAGTAAAAGTCAACGTAAAACAGTCAGTAGTGATATTTTTACTTCATTCTAACTGCATCAGTGTCACCCGGCTGAACCGTGCATGAACACAGGTAGTGTGTGAGTGCAAGATGTGCGAAGTGTGTGGTGCAGCTCAGATGCCTGTGGCTTTCTCCATACCCGCAGTGCCTCGCTCAGCAACAGCCCTGTCCGGCCATCCTGCCAACTACGGGCCCCAGGTTCAGCAGAGCTGTAGGCTGGGCATTGGGGCCCCCGCAGACTGCTGTGGGTGTGGGGGCTACAATGGAGCACAGCAGGGACCTGGGCAAATCCTCACTGGGTTCAATGAGGACTACAACTGACTGATAGTATGATGTAAGTAACTTATCATTATGTGCTAATATTTGATTCACAGTTATTCAGGAACTACATGGCAATTATAATATATATAGTTAATAAATGAAGCGGCGTACGGTAGGGAAGTGTGGCTATGAACTTTTTTATTGGATTCAAGTAACCAGGCGACGCAAATGGCGATAAGGCGGAACAAATCCATAAGAAATGAATTGGGGCGACATCATAGAAAACGACCAAACCCACCCCTTTGGAGTTCTAACTGCTGCGTCATATTTGACATAGAACAAATGGTTTAAGCATTAAACCGGTCGCAAGACTTCAACTCTTTTGGGTCAAATCAGTATTATGACAAACTATTGATGGTTTCCTAAAAATCAATAGTTTAATGTTTTGTGTCATTTTTAAGACAGTTTCAGATTTTATAATGGGTGTGTATTCACGGAATGTTCAGCGCGAGAGTGATGACATCACACGCAACTCTAAACTGCCATCCCTGAAAAACTTTCCTAAAAGAAGAGATCAGACAAACTTGTTTAAAATTCCACATGTTCCAAACTTCAATTGACAATTTTTATATCAAGAATGTAAGGGAGATTTTGTCCTGCATCAACCCCAGTTTGGGTTTCATCTGATATCTTTTATGTTTTTGAGGAAATCCCCGTAAGTGCAGAGAGGGCTGTCCAGAGCTCCCATAGACACCCCGTTAAACTGAGCTCTGACGCATCGCCCTCAACAGAGTTGAAGGGAAGGTTCTAAACTGCGATGAATCCTCACCGTAACTGTATCACACAAAAAGATATCAATCTCTTTATTGAAGCCTTGGAGGCTGTGGTGAAAGATCTTTTTCAAATAGTACCTGTAGTTTCCCTCTGTGATCAATTTCCGACATAAGTTTCATCTTCAGCCTAGTTTATCTGCTGGGGAGACAGAGGAATGTGTATGTATATTGTCCCCTCCTCCCCGTGGCCAGCAAGGTCGACCATAGCAACCAGTGTCTCAACAGGTGCTAACTGACAAGTAACTGGGCAAAAATGGACAAAACTGATCTGATTGGCTACTTAGAATCATTAACATACGTGCTTTAACCTCAGGTATGAAAGAGCAAACTCAAGGTCAAAGCAGAGCTGATCAGTTTTTTTTTGGGACGGTCGCCATCAGTTTGGTTTTTTGGAGCCAAAGAAACCATATTTGGATGAGAGGGTGAGCCTGTGAGGAGTGAGGGTGGTGGACTAGACCTGTTCCCTGAGGACGCTAAGTACGCCCACCGCACAGCACTCGCTGACAGCAAACAGGCCTCCTGGCTGAGCTGTGCAGGTTATTATAAAACCATTATTTTATACATTTCTTTTTTTTTTTAAAGTATATTTTTTTTTGGGCTTTTTTGCTCTTTATTGCTAGTACAAGTAGAGAGACAGAAATGGGGAGCAGAGAGAGGGGGAATGACATGCAGTAAGGGCTGTCCGATGCGGACTCGAACCGGGGCTCAGCGAGACTGTGGGCGTGGGGACATGGGGCACCTGCTTAGAACCACTGCGCCACACGACAGCCCTAATTTATACATTCTAACTGTAATTAATACTTGTTACTAAATTAGATTTGTCAACCTCTTTATGCAAACTTGTCTGTGACATTGAAGTTCAAGTGTACCTTCATCACAAAGTGTATCTTATTTTTAATTTGTCAGTTACTCGTTGAATTATAAATGCAGCAACATTTAATTCATACATTTTACATTTTGTACACATCTCCAGTTGGTGTTAATTTGTTGAAATTTAATGTATTTTAATGTGAAATAAATTTAAAATTGGTTATTAAGGAGCCGTAATCTGGTATGAAAATTTTAACAGTACAGCAGCAGTTTCCTGCATTTGTAATTAATTCACAAGACCTTCTATGTTGCTTTAATCACAACATAGAAATTTTAAATGTCCATACCTTCAGTGACAATACAGGATCTAGAGATACTAGATATGGTAAAATATGAAAAAAACAATTAACTCAGTAACAAATTTAGTCACAAGAAGGGTTTATTTATCAAACACCTTTCATGACAACCAATTTAAGTTCTGAATAAAACTAAAAGCGGACATGCAAGCTGTCCTACACTGAAACCGCTTCAGCTAATTCTGAACTGTCAATGTTCAGTTCACAAGCTAAATGAGTGTGTGAGGTGAACACATACTCGTCTCTGAGGTACACAGACATCACATCTCGCTATGAAAGAGTCTGGTTTGCTGCCAAAGGTTGCAGTCTCTGCGTGGTGATCAGTTTCCAATCTGTTTCCTACTGAACACTACTTTCTCACGTAACAGCGTGTCTACAACTGGTCAACGACATTGGACTTTGCACTTAGGAAGTGCCCCATTGTCGACTTGTAGACTAGCGAGCTCTGAACATCATTCGCTCTTATCACAATGTTGTTACTGTCATCCATAACAACATAGAAATGAAGTAAAAGGCAAGAAATGAATCTATGATCATGAGAACAGAGAATAATAAACACAACTAGAAAACTCCTGGAGAGATTTTGAATGTTGCTGCTGCTTGGTGCGTGAACTTCACTCCTCCTCGTTTCAATCTGCACAAAGGACGTTACTTCAGTTTCATTCATGTCGTAGAGACTCATCCTGACACTGACCTCAGTCACTCAGCTGTCCCTCAGAAAGCCTTCTGAAGCTGATGTAAAATAAAAGAAAGCACAAATTACAAATGAATCCTCACATACAGTAACAGCAATTGTGCCCAATGGAAACTATTTTACAACATTTTTACCAAGGGAAAACAGTCAGTGTCCAGCCTTTGCACTGCTCCATCATGAATGCAATTTAAGAATATTAAAAAGAAAAAAAAAAAAGAGAGAGAGAGAGAGAGAAGAGATGAGAGAGAGAGAGAGAGAGAGAGAGAGAGAGAGAAACTCCCTGGTAGGAAGCACCTGTTGGAAAAGAATACTAGAGATGGCTGTTGGACAGTCAATCAGTTAGACACACGGTGCATTTAGAAAGTTCTCACTTGATATATTGGCATTATTTTGAATAATCTTATTATATCATTCATCAATGAATAATGCCAGCAAGCTAGCCCACCCCCTTGTCATATTGCAATCTTATGATGAAATCATTAAATGCAATCGATGATCAATGCCAGCAAGCTAGCTGCTAATACTAATGCTAGCTGCTAATGCTAGCAAACTAGCCACCCCCACTTGTGATTTTGCAATATTATAAGTGAAATTTGTTAAATTCATTCATCAATGACAAATGCAAAACAAGCTAGCTGCTATGGTAGCACTAATGAAAATGGGGGCAGCTCTATTTACTGTAACATGCACACGTTCATTGCTGCCATCATCATCATCAATTGCAAATAATATATCATTGTTAGCATTATAACTTATCAATACTAATTATCATTTTTACAATTATTTTTAACTATTATCATTATATACAATCACAAACAAAATGTCACTGTATATACACTTTGTCACTTGTCTATCGTGCTTCATGGATAAAATGTCTTATTTGCAATCTGTTGGTAGCTGCTAATGCTAGTAACTAAACGCAAAACTTGAATTTCTCATGCTGATTTTTAGCAGGTTTACAGAGGTTGATAAACCTGATAAAACCCGTTCAACAAATCAGACAGCAAGCAAATTTCCAAACAAGTATTTTAATTGTAATATTCAAGCCAAATATTAATCACATCTAGGGCTGGGACGATTATCCATGTGATCGATTATAAAAATTATTCGGAATCGTGGAATTTTTAGTGTCGACGCGTCGTGTAAAACCACACAGGTAAATGTTCATAGAACAAAACTGGAACTTTCTAATGGGACCATTTATATCCATCGTCTTTGGTTTACCCGGATACAACGCAGCGCAAGGGCTGGGAAAACGCGGTGACGTATAATTGAAGTCATTGACTATTGTGAATGATTTGCGTCTGTGTAATCTATTGTAACAACATGGCGGTGTCTACCAGCAGTACGACGGAGCATGTGGAGCAACACGCGGGCAAAAAAAGGCTCGCACACTACTCGCAAATTACTGTTAGGTTATAAAAAAATAATCGTTAGATTAATCGTTTAAAAGAATAATCGTTTGGGACAAGCCTAATCACATCCACTCGTTGTTCTGATGCATTCGATATGACGACAATTAAATGTAATAAACAGAATATCATTTTAACTCATCTTAAACGTTTAGACTATGGTCTGTGTGGATAATGCAATTACACAAACTGCTTTTAATTTTTAAACTTGAATTTGTCATGCAGATTTATTTACAGGTTAACAAATGTTGATTTACAACTACAAACAAACTGGAATTATTTGTTATAGTCACTTTACAAGCTCATTCATTTTGACCCTAATTTGCGCCTATACACATGTATGGGGTGGATACTGCACATGTGTGGGTCAAAAATGCAGCTGAGGTGGCTCCTCTGTGTCCTCCATATGTCCTGATGTGGAGAGAATCCAGCAAAGGGACGTCCAGGTTGACGTGGAGATCCTGATATGAGGAGGGCCGTCTCCTCTGCCCCATGTGTCCTCCTCCAACAGTGCAGCCTCCACTCCTCCCAGAAGATCCTCTGGATCACCTTGGCAACAGTCAGGCCGAGCATCCTGTGCTTCCCCTCCAGCTGGGACCACTATGCCTCAATGAGAACGACAGGGCACCTCCGAGAATCCACCTTGAAGATGCAGCGTCGTCAATCTGGCCACCATCCTGGGAAAGCCAACACACAACATTGGTAACCCAGGAAACTGTTTCAGAAGCAGCACCAGCGAACTTCTTTGTCACCTGGAGGAGAGAGAGAGAGAGAGAGAGAGAAAGTTTTTCAAATGTTAAATATTTGTGTGTGAATTTCGTACACACACAGCAGTGGTGTAAAAGCAGCTGTAAGAACAATGAACTGAATTACACCTCATCCTAGAGAAACTCCCTGGTGGGAAGCACCTGTTGGGAAAGAATACTAGAGATGGCTTTTGGACAGATCAATCAGTTAGGACATACAGTGGATTTAGAAAGTACTTTTTAAAAAAAAAAAAAAAAAAAAAAAAAAAAAAAAAAAAAAAATTTAATCTTATAAATCGTTAAATTCATTCATCAATGACCAATGCCATTATCATTAATATAATTTTATTGCAGCTATTATATATCATTGTTACGTTTATACATTATTTTTACAATTATTCTGTGTGGCTGTCACTAATATAGAAAAAAAATGCTAACACTAGCTGCTAATGCTAGCTAGCCCCCCCATTTGTTTAGCAAATCTGATGAAATTGTAA